>NC_136500.1:84264309-84334309 GCF_053919585.1 Euprymna scolopes
TATGCAGAGAAGGTAGCGTGCTGAAATAATACCGTTATTTAGAAAGCTATTCTTAACATAGGGAGGGAGTTTTGCATATATTCTATACTTTCACCTAACAATTTAATAAACAAAAATAGATAGTACGTATGCATAGAAAATACCGTGCTGAAATAATGTTATTTAGAAAGACATTCTTAACATGGGGATGGTATTTTGTAACTATTCTGTCCTTTCACCTAACAATTTAAAAACAAAACATGATACTTATGCAGAGAAGCTACCACGCTGAAATAATGACGTTATTATTTAGAAAGCCATTCTTAACATGGGGATAGGGGTGTTTTGTAACTATTCTGGACTTTCACCTAACAATTTAATAAACAAAAATTAAACTTAAGCAGACAAGGAACAGTACTGAATCATTAACATTATTTAGAAAGCCATTCTTAACATGGGGAGGTAGGATGTTTTCTAACTATTCTGTACTTTCGGTGCTAATGCAGAGAGTGATCTGCGCTATTTTTTAAATCGTATTTCCACGTTTAATTAAAGTTTTATGATATGTTTTTTTATTCAATTGTAAGGTTAAAGTACAGATTAGGTACAGACCCCCTCCCCTCCCCATGTTAAGAATGGCTTTTTAAATAATAATGTATATTATGCATGAAAACGTTTTGTTCTTTGCTTTTTTTACCGTATTTTTTTTTCAAGAAAACCTTTTTTAACAAAGATTGACAGTGCACATTTTTTTTTTACAGAAGTTGTTTTTATATAAGAAAATATGAATGCTTTTAAAGAAATTGGGTACTCGTGCACTTATTGATCCGTGCTGAAATAATAACGTTATTATTTAAAAAGCCATTCTTAACATTGGGAGAAGAGGGTGTTTTGTACCTATTCTGTACTTTAACCCTACAATTGAATGAAAAAAAAACGGTAAATATTTAGATTAGGTCCACCTCCACAATTTTCTTTTAAATGACGACTTTTATAGGTTTTCGACTATGCTGAATACGGAAATCGCATTGAAATTGTGCAGAAATAAGTAGTTATCGAGATATTAAAAATTTGTATAATGCATTGTAATCTCTGGCAGCCGTCTTTTTTACACACTTGCGCGCGTCATAAACAAATCTACGCGCATAACAAATATGGCCGCCAAAGAATACAATGCATAAAACAACTATCTATATCTCGATAATTACTTATTTCTGCGAAATTTCTATGCGATTTCTGTATTCAGCATAGTCGGGAACCTTTAAAAGTCGTCATTTAAAAGAAAATTGTGGAGGTGGACCTAATCTAAAAAAAAATACCAAAAAAATCATAAAACTTTAATTAAGCTTGGAAATACGATTTAAAAAAATAGCGCGGATCAGTAAGTGCATTAGCACCCATTAATCGACTCACGTGACCTTATTGCCAAATAAGGTCCGGCTACAATGTTGAACGCGCCGTTCACATTTTTTTTCAAGTTAAATTCAACTTTCACAATATCTTTTTATTTTTTTTATAATTTCACAATATCTTTTTTTAATAATAAATTGTTAGTTAAAAAAGCACAGAATAGTTACAAAACACCATCCCCTCTCTATGGTAAGAATGACTGAAAAAATATTAGGTACTCATGTAGAGAGTGATCCGTGCTGAAATAATAACGTTATTATTTAAAAAGCCATTCTTAACATGGGGAGGGGAGGGTGTTTTGTATCTATTCTGTACTTTAACCTTACAATTGAATAAAAACATATAATAAAACTTTAATTAAACTTGGAAATTCGATTTAAAAAATAGCGCGGATTAGTAAGTTCATTAGCACCAGAAATTATTAGGTGAAATACAGAAAAGTTTCTACCAAGAAAACCATTATTTTTTGTTGTTGCTATTCTTACCAAGGGGAGGGGATGATGTTTTGCCACTGTTCTGTGCTTTAAACTAACAATTTATTAAAAAACATAAGGTAAATTTTCACATTAGATCAACCTCCACAATTTTTAACATGGGTAGTTTGGGGGTGTTTATTCTGAAAGCCGTTCTTAACATGATGGTATTTATTCCAAAAGCCGTTTTTTAAAAGACGAAAGACAGGTAAAAGGGTAAAACATGTGGTTAGGCATGGGTGTTGTTTATTCCGAAAGCCATTCTTAATATGGGGAGGTTGGGAGTGTTTATTCATGGCCGTCAGTGAATTATAGTGCATAGTACAGGTTTTTATATCTCTAAAACTAATGGCCTCTGCAAATTTTAAATGAGATTTTCTTATTCAGCATAGTCGAAAATTGTGGAGGTCGACCTAATGTAAAAAAAAAACCCTCCCCCCAAAAAGATTTAGTGACATTTAAATTTAAGCGCGGTAACAAAAATAAAATTAGACAGAAAAATACACCTTTGGGTTTGTACTTGCACAAAGACTTGAAAAAGTTGTCAAAAATATATATATATATATATATATAACAAGTAAATATTTTCAAAGGTGAGATAAGTTACTTTTCTACCTAATTGGATAATTTTTAGTGTTTTTATTGGGTTTGTACTACTGTACATATAGATTCGAAAAAGTTGTCAAAAAATAAATGTATAACAAATATTATCAAAGGCAAGATATGTTACTTTATTACCGAAATGGATAATTTTTTTTTTGTTTTTTCAATGCAAAATTTTTATTCGGCTCAAAAAAACACAGCGTTTACTGTTATATTTGAAAATTACAAATGGCGGCAGACTGTGTTAACACATTAGGTTTGGGAAAATGAGTTAAAACTAAAAAATAACTATACAAAATACTGTTAAAAACCAATGGATACATGTCTGCCTATGTCACAGTAACATATATTGAGTGAGTTCCTGACAGTATTTTGTATAGTTTTTTTTTAGTTTTAACTTATTTTCCCTAACTTAATGTGTTCAACAGTCTGCCGCCATTTGTATTTTTCAAATATACAGATAAACACTACATTTTTTCAAACCGATTAAACATTTTACACTAAATAAAAACACTAAAATCTTATCCAGTTAGGTAGAAAAGTAACATCTTGCCTTTGATAACATTTATTTGTTATATTTATTTTTCAACAACTTTTTCGTTTCTGTGTTTAGTAATACAAACCCGTTTTATTTACTATAACATTTAGTCGGCTCGAAGAACAGTGTTTATCAGTGTATTTGAAAAATACAAACGGTGATGGACACTGTTGATGATGTTAAGTTTGAGAAAATGATTTAAAACTAAAAACTATACAAAATACTATCAGAAACCCACCGAATATGTCAGCCTATGTCACAATAACATATAATCAGTAGGTGTCTGACATTGTTTTGTATAGTTTTTAACTGATTTTCCCAAACTTAACGTATTCAACAGAGTCCGCGACCATTCGTCTTTTTCAAATGCATAGATAAACACTGCGTTTTTGAGCCGATTAAACATTTTACATTAAATAAAAACACTAAAAAATTATCCAGTTAGATAGAAACGTAATTTACCTTACCTTTGCTTTCATTTATTCGTTTTTGAAGAACTTTGTCGAATCTGTGTATAGTAACCCCCCCCTTACCCAAATATTAATTAAAAACTCACATTTTTTAATACAATAAAAGCGAAAACTATTTAGCGTTTCAACGTTTTAGCAACTTTCGGCTTAATCCACTGAATGTTGGTCGAGCCCAAGCCACGATTGATGGTAACTCCCGAGGACCCGGGTCCAATTCTGCAAGAGTACCATATTTTTTTTTTCATTTTTCGCCTTTTTTTAAAAACTTTTTGGAGTGGATTGCTGTACTAAGAATATAAGAAACATGCATTTTCTCTTTTTATTAGAATTTTCCATTACACGAAATTAAGCCACAGCAACGCGTGGCAGGGTACAGCTAATATATATATATATATATATATATATATATATATATATATATATATATATATATATTCTCTCAGATTAAGCCCCCTAAAACAAGGAAATAACAGTTTCCATCTAGCAAACGCATTAGTCCCCAAATTCATAACATGTAAAAGAAAAATCATTAAGGTTTCATTCATTCTTGTTTAGGGGAAGAAGGCTTGACTAATTAATTGGCATTCTGTTTTCTAATTTTTTGTTTACTGTTGATTCACCTCAAACAAGGCACAGTATCACTTTGACGTAAGGGGCTACCATTTGGGAACAAATTTATAGGGATACTATGTAGGGAGTTGGGCAACGAGATGTCTATTCATATTACACTTGAACATTTGAATGTCAGTACAGCCGGAGAAGCAGGGATCCACGAGGAAATTCCAAGGTATAACAGTTCGAGGGAAGAAACTATTTGCCTTTTCTCCCGTGCAGTTATCTCTGTTGAGTTGATTCGAGCACGTGGCGAATTTGGTAATTTTTCCGCCACAGATTCTGTTCGTTCGCATCTGCATTCGACGGCTTCTGAACTAAGAATGTTTTTTTGTTGTTTTTTAATATTTTCTGCACCATGTGATTTGACTTTGACGCCAACTCCGTTTTTGTTTTTGACTTACTTGCTCTCTCTCTCTCTCTCTCTCTCTCTCTCTCTACCTTTAGAAAGGAGAACGGGTGTTGGGAGGGGGTATGAGGATAAAGATATATGTGACATGACTAGGGCTTTGGGTGGGGATATTTGTCTGCGCCGCTTCCGCTAGAATTTAAAGCGTGAGCGTTTATGAATGATTCTCTTTTCACCGATCTAATAACAATCTAATCAAGGAAATGGGAGGATTCTTGTTATCACGCATTTTAGTTAACTCTCGTATCGGTATTAACACTTGTGCGTAACAGTATATACATATATATATATATATATATATATATATATATATATATATATAACACTTGTGCGTAACAATATATATATATATGTGTGTGTAGTGTGTGGTGTGTGTGTTTGTGTGTATGGTGCGTGGTGTGTGTTTGTATGCATTTCTATTAAGCAATCAACAAACATGCTGAGGGAAACTATTTCAAGTTTTTTTTATCCATAATGAGAAATTTTCTTCTGTGTGTTTCTATTTATTTTTTCTATACTAATTTCTACACCGATTTTTTTTTTAAACTTTACAGCTTGAGACGTTTTTCTCGTGTTTAACTTTGTTGATTGTGACGTTACTTTAATAGTATTTAATTATTTGAATATTGATGTGAACATTGGTGAAGCATGAATTTTTCCGTCAATTTTCATGGGGGATTAGTCAATATGATGGTCAAACATACTCTTTGATCTTCGTTGTGGATTCATTATGCATTTTGAGCTAGAAATGAGTTTCTCATTACCGAGGTATTTAGTTAAAATATTTTTCTTATGATTTGTTTTTGTTTTTGGTGGAATTTCGAACATTTTAGGAATGCATATTGAATAGTTTGTATTACACTTACGATATTTATGATTCGAACGAAAAAAATATTTTTGTTTTGAGGAGAGTTAGCATTTATGGTTTTGTGATGACTACCGTAGTTATTTTCTAAAACCCTTATTTATCTCAAACAAGTCATATTGCCACGGACACAAGAGTCTGCTATTTGGGACCATGTCCACAGGGTCCCTATGTTGGGAGTTGAACAGCGAGATGTCTGTTTCCATTACATTTAAACTTCTGTAAGTTAGTACAGTAAGGAAGCAGGAAAAGGGAAGGAATTTCAGAGTCTAGCAGTTTGAGGAAAGACATGATTGAAGTAAAAGGTTTTCTGGCACCTAGGGAACCCTACAGTGAAGTAATGCGTTTTTTGCTGCTTGTCGAGTTACTTGTATATATTTATGCGAAAAGGGTACAAGTGCCACGAATTCCGCAGGGTACATTCCAGTAAAGTACTTGTAAAACAAATACAAAGACGAAACAGTGTGGCGATGGGGCAAAGGTTAGGGCTTGGTTCGTAATGCGGGATTTAAGACTCTGTTTTTGACCCTGTCTAAAAGAAAGAGACTAGTGATAGATACATCAACCCAGATGTTGCAACACTACTCCTTGCATGGGCAAATAATGACTTTGTAGAGACACAAGATTGTTTCAATATTTTTAATATAATTAGGGTATGCTTACAGAAAGTTCAATGTTCTACTTATAGACACTGGCGATAGAAACTGACCAATCAAATGGATCCAGGTCCTTGCTAGCATTCAATCAGAAACCAGAATTGCTCCATAAAAAATATTGAATATTTTAGCATCCCCGCACATGACTTTTCGTGTTCAACAAGAAGAAATTTGCTCTTCGTCTACAGACTTTTACAATCCGACACTTGTACAGATCGATTACGCAACGGAAAACCATATTCTTCGTCTTCGTCTTAGCTTTTACAATTCAAAGCTTTTCTGATTGACAACCGCCATTTTGTTTGGATGAAGATTTTTTTTCTTCTGAAACCAAAAATGGCCATCAATTCAAAAAAATATACAGTCAGGTGTGGGTAGTTTTCTAGCACGATAAAGAGAGCTCATATTCTTTACAGTAGATTTGATCATACCTTTAATTTATTTATTCCAATACATGTTCCATGTTCCATGTTAAGCCGATGGGTTTGAACGATGTCCAGCATATAAGAGTGTTCAATTCATACAATATGCTCACGTTGGATTTAATATCGACGCATAAGTAAATAATTCTGTCATATTTAATGGATACGATTCGTTTTTTTTTTAATTATTGAAATTATTAAGGAGTCATTAAATGAGTGCCTCGTGATTGGATGAAAGACAACCAATCACTGACTTCCCATTTAAATCCTCACCAACACCCACAAGAGCGGTTTTTACAAATTCACTTCCTCTTTTGGTTGTTGGGACATAAATAGAAAACACGTTCCCCTCAGCTCTCTCCGTCATTTTTACACCTGACACACGTGAGACTTTCGACAGTAACTGCAGCACAAAACAGCTCACGGTTTCGTTTTTCCTCAACCCAGTCAAAACGACACCATTAACGGGACGAATCTTAAGTTCCGCAAAACACGACTGTTTTTGCAAGGAAACATCATTTCTTTCCTTTCTTTCCTAAAAGTACAAGTTTTTATAACATTTTTCATTTGTGTTTGTGTTTCTTTCTTCTTGTCGTCCTCACAATATTTTGTTACCATATATAGTTGGGAAGTTCCCAACAAAATAAACATGACCTTTCACGGATAAAGTCAAGTGAACGCCGTTATGCATCTACTGTTATAGAACGTGTGACTGTTGTTCAGTTTGTTGTATATTCCTTCAATTGAATCGTTCACTGAAATGTCAGCAGTCATAATTAACGGCGAGAAACAGTCGTGCAACTGTTACGGTCACGCCCCGTTGAAATAGGACGCCATGTTTTTCTTTTTACCAGCCGTCGTGCGTCCGGCTCCTGTGATGTTTATATCATTTTTTTTTCTCTCTGTCTCTGTCTCTAACAAATGTTCTTCTTCCTTCTATCTGCCCTCCCCCCTGTCTTTCTTTCTCTCGCGCACCTTCTTTCTCTTTCCATCCCCTTTTCTCATATCCCCTCTTCTTATCTAACCGCCCTGTCTCACTCTTTCTTTTTTCACTCTCTCTTTATTTTTTCTCCCCCTCTCACGCTGTCTCTCACTCTATCTCTTTTTCCTTTTCTTTTTGCGCCTCTCTTCCTTTTTCTTTCTCTCTAGTTATTCTCGTCCTCTTACTGTCTTTCACGCAATCTTTCTATCCTGCCTCCTCTCTTTCTCCCTCTCTCTCTCTTTCCCTACTTTCTATCTATCTATCTATCTATCTATCTATCTATCTATCTATCTATATACTTTTTATCTACTATTATATAAAAGAAACTTTGTCTGTGTGTGTAAGTTCGTTTCTTATGGACTCGAAAATGTCTGGGCCGATTTTTTGAAATTTCACACCAAGTATCTACGAGTGTTCTTACATAGATTTGGCATCAGAATGTGTCTGATAAGTATCGAAAATAGATAATCGAAAAAAAATCAGATTAAAAAATGAAGTTCGATTTTGACCAAAGTTAACACTTTTATACAACCTAACACCACAAGTGCATTTGAGAGGGTTTATCACGCACAATCAGAAAAGTCTGCTGTATAAAATAAACAGTAAGTTCTTTTATAAGCCAGGCATGCTTTCGAAATGAATTTTTTTTCTAGAGCACAAGTGAACCATGGAATTTGACTTTTGTACGTTTAACTTTAATTCAAATGATCATGCAAAACTAATTTCATAAAATCAAAAATTGGTTCTTTTATCAGATATGGGGCGCGTTGGAAATGAATGTTTTTGTTTAGAGCACAGCAGAACCATAATACTTGACTTTTTAAACTTTAAGTAAAGCCATTATTTACGTATAATTTTATAAAATCAACAGTAGATTTTCTACAGTGCGATGTAGACTACGATGTATTGTGGACTAAGTAATTGTGTTGAGGTATATGAAGCTTCCTCCCGGTACACTGCGATGGGGAGGGGTCCCTAGCTAGAGCAGACAATCAACCGATTTGATTGAAAAAATGGCGTATTTCGCCGATTTTGATGTCAATAAAAATATAGGAAGATGGAACAGTTGTTGATCCTCATTCAATCCCGGATAACGTCGGGTTTCCCTGCTAGTACACACACACACACACACACACACACACACACACACACACACACATATATATATATATATATATATATATATTTCTTCCATCTCTTTCACTCACTATCTCGCGTCTATCTTTTTTCTTTTTATATCTCCCCGTCTCTTCACCCTAATTCTCTCACTCCTCCTCTCCTCTTTGTGACGACCTTAGATTATATATCTAGTCGATGTTCACGCACTTCATCTATGCAACCCAAAAACTCATATACGTTATAAATCACCATAATCTAAGAAATGATTATTACAAAACACATGAGGGCTAACACGAATCCCATAATGGCTTTGATAAAATTTTATTCTAAAGCCTGAACTGACATTTTAAATAATTTCAAGACATTATAATCGCGGATTGATACCACAAAGCTAAAATATACCTAAGCCCATACATAGTTGTTATATAGCGAGGTCTATATTTGAATGGAATTACATTTTTAAAACTAAGAGATGATCCCAAATCGAAGTCGCAAAATCACGTGATTTCCAGACGAATATCATCTGTCTTTTTGGCCGGCAATGTTTCAAGCAGAAAAGATGTTCCTAGATGACGTTCTCAAAGGGTCGGGTGGCAGCGCGAACAGTGTAGCAGTGTGTAACGGCATGAGATCTCGGTATCTCTTTCAAATAACCCGTCGCTCTCATATTTTCTGTTACTGGCTCTCTCTTTTCAATAAAACTTTTTTTTAATGAATCAACATTGGCGTTCGAGTGATTTTGTATCCACAAACAAGCAAGAAACTGCGTTCACAACAACGATTTACAATGTTTTATACACGCATAAGTAAGAGAAAATATAACAACATAAAATGTGCATTCATAAAATCTCGAACGTTTTTATACATACTAACTTCAAATATATAAATATACTCAGGAGTTTATTGATGCACATGTTACATGTCTGTCCGGGGATATGAACAAGCAACAAATGAAAAGAAAAAAACTATTAGAATTCAGAGTTGAAATAAAGAAATGTTTATAAAACAAAACATGCAAATGATATTCACAAGAAAATACACTAGTACTACTGCTACTAGCTGTGAAAGTGATTATAAGGTATATAGCGTTGATAGTAAAGTGAAGATAAAAACTACTAATTTCAAATCAACTATTTTATTTATGGGTAATAATAATAATAATAATAATAATAATAATAATAATAATAATAATAATAATAATAATAATAATAAAATCTAGTTCTTTGGTCAGTGAGAAAATATACAGAAAATCTTTGTATTTACCGAAAAACTAGTTTCTTCAAATGATGCAGTGTTTGGCTTTTAAAGTGGTTTCCTTCGGCTGGATTTTCATCCTGGAAACATTACCGGAGTTCTTAACAATAAGTCAGCAACTTACACCCGTACATTTTGACTACAACGACAATTAACAAGTGCAGCGTCCTTGTATAGTTTTATGAATCTAATTTTCCTGATTGTTTCAGATTTTTTGGAAAAGGTTCTCAATAGATTATTTTAATATTCGATTCATTTTTATAATGAATATAACGTTTATATCTATCTATCTATCTATCTATCTATCTACCTATTTATCTATCTATTTCATGCGTACAAGTGACCCTGATGTTTTCTGTGTCTGTTTCAAATTATCATGTTCCTCATTTTCTCTTTTTTAATGCAATTTAAAATTTTTCTAATATTTTTTGTAAAATTCTTTTATTCATTACTGACAATCTGACTATTCGACAGATCTTGCTTGCTAGGACCTCAGCGGTGACGTCATTTTCAGCTCACGAGATTTAATGACATATATTACGAAGGTTGTGGTACAAGTAACCTATGACCTTGATGTGTTCTGTGTCTGTTTCACTCTCTCTCTCTCTCTCTCTCTCTCTCGCTCGTTTTTTTCTTTTTAAATAAAACGTTTTATGGATCAACATCGATGTCCGAGTAGTTTTATATCTGAAGGCAAGCAAAAACATGAGTGCATGACGACAACGACGACACGGGTTTATAATGGTTTATGCACACATCGTTAACTAAAGATATAACAATTGCGCATGCTCAAATGCATGCCATACAATGGCGTGCAGTGTTATCTAGTGATTCTCTTGGCAAATAGTGACTGTATTCCCTTAAGACTCAAGCGTAAAGCGTAACGTATTTCATAATCTCTACTGATAATTGTGTGTACTAAAATTGGATATTAGTTTTATCTGTATTAAAATGCAAGAAGGAAGACTCGACGTTGCTCGGGGATTGAATAAGGATAACTACAGTGCCCGTGTCCCTGTGCTGATAACACCGTATTACCTTTGGTGGGTGATATTGGCTAAGTGGTTAACGACAGACTGAAAACCTGGATGTGCTAAGTTAGAACACAATTCGTCCTATTTCTATAGGAAACACTTTCATTAAACACTTGATCTTGTGTCTAACCTGAAGAGGAGATATATAAAATAGCACCGTATCATTTTCGTTGTTTTTACGACCTCTCTTCTGTTTCGTTCAAGTCAGAAGAAACTGAAATGTTGAAAAACTCTCCGAATTAATGTCTTCACCATATGGTTTAAATTAAAACCAGATATACGTATTTGAAATTTCAAAAGGTTCTGTCCCGATGAATCACTTAAAAGTGCGAACAAAAATATTTGGAACAAAGAGTGTAAGGAACAGATTCGCGGCCTCTTCCATTGTCTTCCCTGAAAATTTTATGCATATGATTTTTTTACGCATTTTCGGTTCTTACAAGACATATTGTCAGTTGGACGTAAGGGGGATACTATTTGGGATCGTGTCTATCAGATGACTGTGAGGAGTTGAGCATCGACGCCTAGCACCAGTATAATAGTACTATTGTTATTATTACAGCTGAAGAGTCAGGCTGATGAAAAAGAGAAAGAGTGGGAGAGAGTAAGAAAGTGAGGCAAAATCAAGGTAGATTTTGACTACAAAGACAATTACTACTGCCACGACGTGTCAACAACACAGCTGCTATGAGACGAAAAGATTCCCAACCACAACGGCAATGTGACAAACCGGCCTTTTGGACTCGCTACGATGCTACACATCTGCTCGCACTGACAACTGTTTATAAATGCCATTTTTCCATTCTATATAAATATTTTAAAATTTATGCTTTTTTTTCACTAAAAACAAGGCTTAGTGCCACTTGCGCGTAAGAGGCTACTATTTGGGACAAAATCTACAGGGGCACTATGTAGGGAGTTGAACAGCGAAATGGCTGTTCACATTACATTTAAATTTCTGCAGATTAGTACAATCAGGAAAGCAAGAAACAAGAAAGGAATTCCAAAGTATAATAGTTTGCGGCAAAAAACTATTAGAGTAGAAGGCTTTCCGGTATCAGCAGTGAAGAAGGGAGATTTTGCTGCTTGACGAGTTAGAGCTATTTACGTCGAGTGGGCAAAAGTGCTATGAGTTCATCGTAGCACATTTAATTAAAGTACCTGTAAAACAGACGCACGGATGGAAGATTGTGGCGATAAGACAAGGGTTAGAATTTAGCTGACAGTGCAGGAACTATTAGATTTGAGAATCTTTTTTAAACCCTGTGTGAGAGGGAGAGATTAGTAATAAGTGCACCAGCGCAAATGTGGCAACAAAACTCCATGCATTATCGAATTGTGACTTTGAAAAGATATATGATCATTTCTGATGTGGGTCATTTTTTAATGATATATTTGAAGTTTTAAAATGAGTTCGGCCCCCCGTCCTGCTCACTTAGGTAAAGAGGACACTTAGATTCAGAACGACTTTTAAAAAAAATTTTTTTTTTATTCAATTTTCACCCCAAACAAGGCACAGTGCCACTTTGAAGCAGGGGGCTACTATTAGGGACTTAATTAGCGGGGTCATTATGAAGGGAGAAGAGTAGAAAGATGTTTGTTAACATTACACTTGAACTTCTGCATATCATTGCAGTTGGGAAAGCAGAATCCCGGAAGAGAGTTCCAAAGACCCGCAGTTCTGGGGAAGAAACTATTGGAGTAAAAGGCTTTCTTGCACCTAGGGATCTCTACTGTAAAGGGATGAGACTTAGTAGCTTGTCGGGTTTGTCGGGGGTAGTTACGTCGGGGAGGTTTGCAGTTCGTCAGAGCATTCACCATTAAAGTATTTGTAGAACAGGCAGAGGGATGCAGCATTTCGTCGATGGGACAGAGGCTGAAGCCTAGATGACAGTTCAGGACCTGTCAGGTTGGCGACTCTCTTTTGAACCCTGTCCAGGAGCGAGAGACAAGCAGCAGATGCACCAGCCCAGATGTGACAACAGTACTCCATACATGGGCGAATAGTTGCCTTATAGAGGTATAAGATACTGTCAGGCGTAAGTAGTTTTCTAGCACGGTAGAGGGAGCCAACCTTCCTTGCAGCAGCCTTGGCAATGCTCTCAATGTATCTATTCCAGTTCATATTCCCTGTAAACGTTAGGCCGAGGAGTTTAAAAGAAGTACTTTCAGGCAATGTGTTCTTGGCCATTGCTATTGGTGGTAGAGAAGGTTTCTTGTAGTTATTGAAGGAAACAAGCTTAGTCTTAGCAGCATTGAAAGTGACCAACCATTTTTGTCCCCATTCCACTACGGATTGGAGGTCATCCTCTAGTGTTTCTGCCATTTCCTTGGATATGTGTTCATTTGTTTTCCCCTCATATCTGTTATAGAGAGTGGTGTCATCGGCAAATATACCCATCTCCGAAACAATTTTATCAGGGAGGTCATTTATGAATATCAGGAATAATAGAGGTCCAAGGATAGACCCCTGAGGTACTCCCGCATTTGTCATATTGTTTGGATGTACGACCGTCGAGGACAACTTTGATTTTTCTATTACTTAAGAAGGATTTAATTACATTATGAATTCTTCCAGTGATTGCATATGATCTAATTTTCCTTAGAAGACCATCGTGCCATACCCTGTCAAAAGCCTTAGATATATCAAGGGCCACCGCTCTACCCTCCCCTGTTTTATCAAATGAACGGTATATACGTTCAGAAACTACAGTTAAGATATCTGCTGTTGAACGGGCTTGCCTGAATCCATATTGTTTGTCAGTCAGGAGTTTAGCAGCTGTTAGGTGCTGGACTAGGGCTTGATTAACTAAGGACTCAAATATTTTGGCGAAAAGCGGGAGGAGGCTAATGGGGCGATAATTTAGTGGGTCAGTTCTTTCACCAGAATTTTTGAAGACTGGTACCACAGAGGCGGTTTTCCAGCAGTCGGGAAAACAAGATTCGTTAAGGCATTTATTGTAAAGTTTGGACAGAACTGGAGCAACCTCGGCAGAGCATTTTTTTAATAGCACAGCCGGGATGAGATCTGGTCCACATGCTTTTGAGGTGTCTAGGTTTTTTATAATAGCATATACCTGAGAAGGGGTGATTTTCAAATCGTCTAGTGTGGCGTCTGTTCGCAGAGGAAAATCAGGGAGTGAGTGGTGTACCGAGTTTCGTTATGTTTCTCAAAAGACGTTGTACATATGATTTAAATTCCATAAAAAGAGAATATATTTGAAGTTTTAGAAGAGTTATATCCTCATAGCCCTTTTTGAGATTCTAGAACACTTCCATTGCCTCTGCCGGTAAATCTTGCATAAAAATAAACTTTTAGGTTTTATGTAGATTCTCTAAACTTTCTATAGATAAAACGCATACATTCCATATATATATATATATATATATATATATATATATATATATATATATATTACATAGTCGTCACACACTAATGTTTCAGATAATTGGTCGGTAATAACCAAAAGTATTCGTCAGGCGACGTAATAAAGTCCGTGTACCACTGAAAGCACCCGGTTCTTAAATAGACGAATAAGGGATATATATATATATATATATATATATATATATATATATATATATATATATATATATTAAATAAAATGTTAAATTTAAAAGGGACATTTTAGACTCCAAACATAGAAAGCGATAGGGGGGAAAGACAATGTCAAGACTTAAGAGGATAAAATAGAGAAATTAAAAGGAAAAATAAAGGAAAACAAAAAGAAAAGAAAGAACAGAGAAACGGAAGAAGGAAAAAAGGGTTAGTGTGATTACATTGCAAAAAATGGGAGAGGTGATATATATATATATATATATATATATATATATATATATATATATATATATATAAAGATTATTGAGTAAAAAATTAGATTAATTCATTTAGAATTTTTATATGTTAAAATATTAATGGAACATTTGTTAACTGTGCAATTTGGTTGAATCTCAGTGTCTTCTAACGTCATGTTTTTAGAGGATGAAACAAGTGCAAATTATTTTAAAAAATTTAACATCCTATTATTAGAAAAATGACTCTATATACCATTATATATATATATATATATATATATATATATATATATATGTATACACACACACGCACACACACACACACACACATATATAATCAGGTCAGTGCTGAACATTTTGCAAGGTTGTAGAAGGTGCATTTCAAACCAGTGTAGCTTATTTGGTACATATTGTTTTGTTAAGCATATCACCATAATTAACTCGAAGGTTTAAAGGATGTCTTCCTCAAAAGTACACCAAGAGATTAAAGAAAAATTTTACATTAGAATACACTTTTAGTACACTTTTAGATTTTATGCATATTCTTTAACCTTTCTTTCTGTAGGGAGCACACGAACACCACACAAACATACAGATACCTTGATATATATATATATATATATATATATATATATATATATATATATATATATATATATATATATAAGTGAAAGTGTCTGTGTGTGTATCTATGTGTGTACATTTCCATACGCAATAACTCTGGCAATTTTAAGTTTACAGACTCGAAATTTAATATACAGGGTACTGAGATTTGGGAAAACCTTTATGACCGGTTTTCGGCGAGAAATTTGGCTGTTAAATGGTCAAAGTTCAACGGTTTGATTTTTGAGAACTCTACCAAACTCCTCCGACAATTTTGGGTCTAAACACTTGAAATTTTAGATATAGGTTCCTTGGTCATGGATCTAACTTAATAACTTTATTTGAGCTTAAAACGATAAATTTTAAGAGGTCATAATAGGGATCAGTTAAAAAAATTGACCGTTTTTTTTTGCTCAACAAAAAATACCCGGGCAACGCCGGGCTGAAATGCTAGTATATATATATATATATATATATATATATATATATATATATATATATAACGTATGTGTGTGTATTATACACTACTCTAAAAATTAGAAGAACACTTTTTTTTTATAGCAACCTGTCAGTCAAACTTTTGAGATATTGATTTGGTCAGTTAAGTGTCAGAGGGTGTTGGTATTCAGTTTCAGCTGCTTTGTTGTTCATGAAACCAACGACAGGCGCTTCAGAGGGAGAACAATGACACACCCCACCAACACAGAAATGGTTGAAGCTTACTTTTCCTTCTCATCTCTTTTGGCAGATTTTTTTTACTGACTGACTTTCTACTGCTGTCGTTTCTCATTTGACTTAGATCAACATGTCTATTGTGAAAATGATGCTTGAAAGGTTGCACAAGTAGTGCAACTTCTCCAGGATGGCACATCAATACGTGTCATTGCAAGGTTTGTTGTGTCACCCAGCTCAGTTTCAAGAGCATGGAGAATATTCCAGGAGACAGGTAGTTACTTCAAGAGAGCTGAACAGAGCCGTAGAAAATCCTTTAACCGGCAGCGGGATCGGCATCTGCGCCTTTGTGCAGGATGATTTCTGCCAGAGTCATACAAAATGCCCTCCAGCAAGCCACTGGTGTTAATGTTCCTGACCACACAATCAGAAACAGGCTCCACGTGAGAGGCCACAGAGCTCGGCGACCTGTATGAGGCCCTTTGTTCACCGTCCAGCAGTGCAGAGCTGGATTGACATTTGTCATAGATCACCATAAATTGCAACTACGCCACTGAGGCCATGTGCTCTTCACCGATGAAAACAGGTTCAATCTGGGCACATGCGACAGACGTGAAAGATAACACGGAGAACCTTATGCTGCCTGCAATATCATTCAGAAGGACAGGTTTGGTGGTGGGGCAGTGATGGTCTGCGAAGGCATATCCTTGGATAGATGCACAGAGCTATATGGGTTGAACTGACTGCTATTAAGTATTGGGATGAAATACTTGGACCAATTTCCAGAACCAACGATAGTGCAGTGAGACCTGGGTTCCTCCTGGTTCACGACAATGCTCGGCCTCATGTTGCTAGATATGCAGGCAGTTCCTGGAGAACGAAAGAATTAATACTATTGACTGGCCTTCACGTTCATCTGACCTACATCCAGGAAAACACCTCTGAGACATTATGTTTTGGTTCATCTGGTACCGTCCGATTACTTCTCAGACTGTCTAGTCTTCTGTACCATTTTTCACTTTTATTTTGGTGGTGGTTTTGATCCTCTCCCCTTCTATATTACTAATACATCACCAGGGAAGATATTCAAAATCATTTTTCCCCCATTTAGATCTGATGTATTTTCGAAGTGTTCCTCTAATTTTTTAGGCAGTGTATATATATTAAGGGAGGTGAGGTGGTGTTGGATGAACACTGCTAGGAGCCATGATTTAATATTTTGCTTTTAAATCCCCGAAATAGTGTTTCATGGTGAACAACTGATGATCCCTTTAAGAACATTGGTACTATTTTTTATTCATGTAAGTAAAATTATTCAGCGATACGGAAGATTACTTGACTAACTGACAAAATAATATTCTAACGAAGTACAATTTTTTTTTATAGTTTTAAAAGTTTTAAGAAACTTTCAAGACTATATATATACCCATTCACACACACAAACACGCATATATACAGAGAGAGAGAGAGAGAGAGAGAGAGAGAGAGAGAGAGAGAGAGAGAGAGAGAGAGAGAGAGATTAGCATGTTAAGAAATGATATTTACCGTGACTAGATAAAACGAGATAATAATTCTTTGATCCTTCAGGTTTCGCACTTAACACTCTCGAGTCACATGCAAATACAGCCGTTTCAAACCTATTCTTTGGCATGGGTGGTTAAAAGATATAATCTAGTTGAACATTAAGTAAAGATATGCTTGAGAATTGGCTGAGAAAACGCAGAAGTGAACAACCACTTCTGCTTGTTGTTTTTATTTTCTGACGATTGCGCCGCAATTCATGTATAACATGTAGATTAGTGCTGGGATAGAGTTGTGCATAGATAGATCTCTGATAAAAGTGGTAGGACCATGCTTCGAAGTTGCTAGCTTTCAACTATCACCACTTCGAAAATTGCTATTAATATAATCCTGTCACTGTCTGTCCGTCTGTCTGCATGTCTGTATGTATGCCTGCTTGATCCTTTCTTTAACACACACACACACACATACACACACACACGCACGCATATATATATATCACTTTGTCTGTGTGTGCCTGTAGGTGTGAGTAAGTTTGGCTGGGTCGATTTTTTTTTTTTTCACGCAAATGTACTTTATGTGTTTGGGAGTTTTCTTAGATAGGTGCTATATCGGAATGCCTCCGATAAGTATCCAAAATCGGCAGTCGAAGAATCCGATTAAACAAGAATCTGTTCGATGTTGACCAATGCTACTACCATTATACAGCCTAACAAGTGCATTTGAGAAGTTTTATCACCGCACAAGCAGAAGAGCCCAGCGTATAAAATCAGTAGTAGGTTTTTGATAAGACATGGGCGCTTTCGAAATGAATGCTTCTGTTTAAACCACAACTGAAATATAATAATTGACTTTTACATTTTAAACTTTAATTCAACCCCTTATATAATATTATTTAATAAAATCAACAGTAGGTAGGATTTGATTGAAAAAATGATCGATTTAACCGATTTCGATGGCAATAAAAGTATTTGAAATTTGTCATATAGAATATGCGTTGGTCCTCATTTAATCCTTGCCAGTACACACACACACACACACACACACACACACACACACACACACACACACACACACACACACACATATATATAAATGTAGATATCATTAGTTGTAATTTCAAAAGGAGAGGATTTAATTCAGACTCATACTTTTTTATTCATTTGTTTTATTACAAAATATGTCGTACACGTTTTTCGTTAGATAGCGGAAAAATTCTAAAAACTTCTCATAGACAAATGTGTGTTCTTCAAAAACAATGTTATAGAATGAAAATGGATATGGAGAAAAAATGTAGATATACGGAAATTCTGTAAAAACATAAATTAAAAAAGAACTTAATTATTCTAGTGTTTATAAGTGGCTATAAACACTACAATAAGCAAACACTTATATATAAGTAAGCACTATATATATTAGTGAAAAAAAAAGAAGAAAACTAAGCAAAGTTCATCTCAAAGCAATAACAATGAAGCTAGCCTGCGGGGCACTATACATACAAATGCAGGCAAATTTGGGCATATTTTATTGGTTTGAAAATATGTTTTTTGTACGAATTGTCACCAAATTTTAGCATAGAATAGTATTATAATCTTCAAAAGCTTACAAATGTTCATGTTGTTTCGTCTCGTAGAACCAAAGTTATGAGCATTTCAATATTCAGTTTGGTTACCAGTATAGATATATCCATATATATGTATATATAGAGAGATAGATAGAGATATACCACCTTTTTTGGCAATTTTATAAGTTCTAAATCTCAGTGACTATTGATCAGAATTTAACAAATAAAGGCTCGTTGGAAAGCTAATGACTTGAATTGCGTAGTGGGCTATATGAAATTTGCTCTTAAAGTCGCACATTTAGGGGATCATCCATCACTCAGGGCCTATTTTTGGTGTTTTGTACAGCCATAAATGTTTCAATCATAGTCATTTGTTTTACTAGTTTTGCATATGAATTACAAAATATCTGATATTTCTTCAAAACCTCTGGCCTTAATGGCAGGGAGACTAAAACTTACTGCCATGGTTTCAAACGATCTGAAATAACGAGGGGAGACTTGAATCCAAATATTTCTCATATGTTATATGTTCCCGCTTTGATTTTCATGCATGATGTAAATTTCACAGTGTATAAGGATTATTTGATACTGGAAATATTCATAATCCTACCGTATTTCCAAAAGAGGGGATATATAACATATGAGAAATATCTGGAATCAAGTCTCCCCTTGATGTTATTTCAGATCACTTGAAGCTATCACAGCAAGCTTTAGTGTCCCCCTCAACAGGCCAGAGGTTTTGGATATATATATATATATATATATATATATATCTATCTATCTATATATATATATATATATATGAGTGTGTGTGTGTGTGCTTAGTCTGTTCCTCTCTCTCTCTCTCTCTCTGTCTCTGTCTGTCTGTCTCTGTCTGTCTGTCTCTCTCTCTCTCTCTCTATATATATATATATATATATATATATTGTATTTTGTGTACAGAAAGTTGTTAGATGAGAAGGACCGTTTAAGATATCCATATCAAGCTCTTTTCAGCCAATACTCATCTCTTTCTTTTCTTTTTCCAAAAAAAAACCTAATCATATATATATATATATATATATATATATATATATATATATATATATATATATATAAAAGAGAGAGAAACGAACAGATAAGTAGACACACTAACAAAACTATAGGCTCGTTGGGCGCGTATGTTTGCATATCTTTACCAAGTTTCAACTAGGATTTCATTACGGCTTAATCAGAATAACAGTCATCAAGTGTTGGATCTATAAATCATAATCTTTGTCTGAGAATGTGTGTGTGAGCGATAGCGTTTGGTTAGCAATTAATGTTGTGTTATTTGCCGGTATGCCTAACTGAATTGTCTTAAGAATCCAATTCTTATCTCCTTGTACCGCACGTGGTTATGCAAAATAAATCATGGATATAATAACGTACAAGGTCTGCTTTGCATATGTGTGTGTTAAAATAAACACATGAGTGTGAATTATGAGGCCAACGTGTTGTAGATTGAAGAAGACAGCTCCCGATTTTTAACTAGAAATGAAGTAATTAGGATCGAATATTATTATTGAAGGAGAATTCTGAAATCCAACGCAGTTATTAAAAGCTAAAAAGAATATAATTTTGTTAGTTAGATACGATTCCAGGAATGCAGTGTGAATTATTCATTGTAGTGAAGAATGCAAAGTAAATAATTTATACAACAATGAATGCGGTAAAAGAAAATTGTGTTGGTTTAATTTGGCTCTAAGCAAGAATAATGGAACAATTAAATTAAATAATGTCCACAGAGAAAATCTGCGGCTTGTGTCGCCAGTGCACGTGTTGGAAGCATGTGCATGGAATTCACATGTCTGGCTCGCGTGCTGACGTCACAAAGAAGTATAGAATTAATATATACACTTAAGTTAGACTAGAAAAGAGCGGTCCAAGTCAGTCCGAGGTAGTCAGTCCGAGAGTCAGAGAGTCCGAGTAAAAAGAGCATGTGCACAGACCGGCCGTCTCGTTCAGCCCGTTCAAGAGCACTTCTGACAGCACGTTCGAGAAGACGTTCGAGACGACTTCACGAGAACAGGCATTATAGAAGAAGAGCACGTTCAGAATCACGTTTTATTCGGAAAAGTACCCGAAAATGAATGTCGTTATTAAAGAAAAAAAAGGAGTTGAGTTATTACCTGTCTTCCGTTCCTTGCGACGTAGACTGCATACAAGGTTTGAGCCCCGTGTGTAAACGTAGGTTACGTTACATTAATTTATGTCTAATACTTGTAAAAATTTCACGTAAATCGGATCTAAAATTTTTACAAAACGCTCCCTTTCCATTTTTTAACTCTATGAATTAAGCTAATTAAACCCTGCATTACAACCTTTTCGCATCACAGCTTAATTTATAATGATCGGTTAATTAGTTTAGGAGTGAATCATGTACATATATAAACATATCCAAATATGTAACGTTATATAGATTGAGATATTTAAAATTCAATTAAAGACGCATATAATTAATACGTAGTTTAATCAGGTGAAATCTTGATTAATATTTGGTTGCGTATTGTCGACTATTTTTCTACTATGTGCTTAATTTATTTGAGACAAGCTGTAAATAGCAAGTGCACAGCAACATATATTCATGAAACTACTATTGTGAGGAACCCAATAAAAGTAAAGTCTTAATCAGTAGATGGTGATCTTTGACAAATACATGGTTTTAAGATGGAAATATGGCCATTAATCAAGAACACTCAAGCTGTGCCTAACCACGCAATCATGATTTATGTAACAGACATGTTGAACCCATGCAAATAAAAATCTGTCACCGGTAGGGGGAGCTGTTGATGCATTTCGTCTGTTTGTTAAGTAGTACACCAGACTAGGCTCGTGCATCAAACACTGGTCTTTCTCGCTTCGATAAAAACCTTCCCCAATAAAAAACAAACTTCTAATCTATCTTAGTCTGTCCTCTCGAACGATGTCTCAAACGTGCTGAACATGATCGCCGGTCTATGAACACTCTTTTTTTTATATAGTTTTTTTTTTTTTTTTTTTTTTTACTTCGCACACGATTCGGCATCTGCATACGCGCGTCCGCACTCCATTACATTAATAAATATTCCTCGAATTTTAGTTTCTCTGGAGTACTTGAAAGGGGGTTTGAAGACATAAATATGGAGCACAACACATCATTCAAAAATTCAAAAATTTCAAATCAAAAGTTCCCTCATATCTACCAAGGTCTGCCCTCTGTCCCATCGCTGCAATCATTCTTGTGATTGTTTTAAAAGTATTTTAACAGAATAGAAAACGGATCATTGGTTTACATTCGCTTCCCTTATTTTCTTCTTTAGTACTCATATTATATGAGCATTGCTCCTGACAAAGGGAGGGGGATTATGTTTTCTGGTTCTGAAACTACCCATGTATCACTTATCGTTGGCTATTTTTTTTTTTTATCTTTAAGTGGTAGTTTTAGTTTCTTTATGTCAAGTGGCTTCATACCGTGTCTGGAATGATTTTCATAAACCATCCAATAGAATGTGCTCCGATGAACATGCAGCAGAGGGTGGCCCCAACTAATCCGATCATCAACAAAATCCAACCCTTTCATTGTAGAGGTACTACACCTTTCGAATCCCTTCCCTGCTCCATGATTTCCCGACTGTACCATAATGCAAAAATTTAAATGTAATGTGAGCAAACACCTTGCTCCACAATATCATTATAAATGTGGTCCCTAATTCATAGTATCCCACACTGGCAGCATGCCTTTTTGAGGGTGAATAGAAGTAGAAGATAAAAAGAATAGTTGATCATATATGGAAGTATGGAAAGAAAAAGGAACACACTTCCTTTTGTGGAATGAGGTCAAAATAATTGACAAGGATGTAATATGGAGAACCAGGCGACTCAAATACGCATCACATATGCTAAAAAAAAAACATTACTAGGCATACTAAGCTTAGAAATTAATAGCATTTGGGAGCCTCTAATTGTAGGAAAAAACAAAAATTGTACACCCTTAAAATTTCAGTGACGGAAGAGAAATAATCTGTTAAGCTTTATTAGAGTTGCCTCCCTTTTGTCAACCCATTTTTTCACATATACGAAACTGTAGCAAAAAAAAAAAAAAAAAACCCAAAAAAACAAAACAAAAAGACAGAGACCAACTCTAAGAATACGAAAATATCTATGGAGCCAGTAACTTTTCTCCTTTCTTCTCCAAGGCAACAGCCAACAGGCTTGAAGACGGTCGAAGGCCAAACCGACCGAAACGTTGCATAAATAACGCTCAGAATGAGAACAATAGTCGGATCAAAGCAAGTAATATAAATAATCAGCCCCTATCTAAAAAATTCAGAATTGTAAAAAAATTACGTTAGCCTGAATACAGAATTGTTTAGAAAAGGTAAAAGAAAAAAAAAAACAACAAACAAAAACAAAAAAAAAAAACAAACAAACAAAAAACAAAAAAAAAACAAACAAAAAAAAAGCAAAAAAAAAAAAACCGACAACAACAAAAAACTATATCATAGAGCAACTTTGAACGCTAGGCGTGGCGAGCATCTTTTCTATTAACACAGTTTTGAAACAACTCCACTTTTTGTTTCATTTTACTTCAGCTGAAGTTCTCAGAAATGAAGCCCCACTCCTCCCTGGGTCTAACACTTATCTTCTAAATGAGATCAATAGATATTCGGATATTCTATTAAAGTTCTTTACATCTCAAACACTGAGTTAGTAAAGACGTTGTGAATATAATTTTCCTCTTTCCAATTGACCATTTAGATATGCTGTAGTATACCTTTCTTGTGGTCTCTTGGTCTTACTGGATTCTGGGACAAGAATTCACCTTGTTTGGTGGAGTATCTAGCTTCATTCTGTTACTTGAGCTAACATCACTTGGAGAAGGTGCAACATTCCTTGTAAAAACCAGTGTTGGTTAGCCATACCGAGAAGATCTTATTTTGGCCGCGAATACTATGTGATTTTGTAACTGAAGTGTTTACTTCTAGGGAAAAATATAATGCCAGATTGTCCTGACAAATCACTGTACATAGAGGTCTTACATACTCGAGGATAGTGTCTAGTAGGCATTCAAGTTCTCTCCAGTAAGCATTCAAATTTTCTCCAATAGGCAATCAAGTTTCCTCCCTTCTCCCCTTCTGTGTCTGTGTGTGTACATGTGTCTTTGTGAGTACGTAACTTACACATTGAATTCTTTGGTTTTCTTTTAATTTCCTATTCATCGGATGTTTAATGAAATCAAACATGCAGTAGCACAAAAGAAACCATTCATTAAAATCATGTGACGTCATCCGCTGTGTACGGCTATCTCACGCAAATGATGATGTCAATAAACGAAGATGCCACAATAACTATCATTCGTGCATAACTAAAAATAACAAATCTGTTTTTATTTCTATATTATACTTGTGGATAATATAGAAGTTAAGACTCCTATTATATTGCTATCTAACTTACATGCGTGTGATATGTAATAACAAACACGTAATGGCGTCAATGAAAATAGTTCGGAATTCTATTTAAAAATAATTTACTTTTAGGAATGAATTTCCGTTAGAAAAAAAACTTCTTCACTTCGCTTGCACCTTAGAACGATAACAATTAATCAGCCTCGTCGTCCATGCATTCGTCATTTAATCAACATAAGTTTTGATGTTTGTTTTTCGATTTTGAGTTTTCGACATTCCCGGATCGTGAATCTCGAATCATAAATCGGCTGTCATTTTCGCACCAGATTATCTTTTTGGATGAAGTAAATTCATTTAGACCCGGAATAGTCTACCGAAACGAATCCGAGTGTTCAGCCGGTTCGAACCGATCCAGTTATCGAGCGGCGGTGTTTTCGACTTTTTAATAGTTTTATAAAATTTGGTTCAATTAATAATTTGATAACCACGCCATATTGTAGTAATTACAGTTAACTTTCAAAACCCTATTAAAAAAACAAACATATCATAATTAAAGCAATTTGAAATATTCATAGGATTTAAAGCTGATTTTATTGCCAAAAGGATTAAAAAAACAATGAATAAAATAAAATAAATAAATGAATAAAAAAAAGCAAATTCCTTCATCGGATTAAATATCCAAAAATATAAATATTTTCAATAAAATAAAATAAAATACGCATCAGGTGCGCTTGAAAAGCAAATCACAACGCAATATTACAAAAATAAACAATTATTTTACTTGTTTGAAATTTATAATTTAAATATATTTCGGAGTCAAACTCCATCCTCGGTATCTCGCGTAGCCAAGACACCGTTTCGGCATTTCAAAATGCAACCACCGAGAGACAACACGCGGACCTTTACTAACTGACTTTTCTTTCTCCATCTTTATAACATGGCAAGAAAGAAAATAATTTACATGGGTCGTCTAAATGTCTGCATGTGATATTGTTGCTTGATAAACTACGCTAAGCGTAGTTTATCAAGCAACAATATTTTCGAAAGAAAACCCGAATAACAAGAAATATTACATAGGCATGACTTCCTTAGATTTCAAAACCCGATACTATGACCACAAAAGCACATTCAAAAATAAAAAACACCGTATAAAAACAACACTAGCGAATAAATACTGGGAGCTCAAAGAAAGCGGACATTCGCCGGTAGTCGAATGGAAAATAATGAGATAAGCTACCACATGCAGACATTTAGACGACCCATGTAAATTATGCCTCCATGAAATATTTTCTATCCTGTACTTTAAAGAACCTCAAAATCTATTAAACTGTAGGCGGGAAATAGCAAACAACTGTGTTCACAAAATAAAACTTACTCTAGGATAGCGATACAAAATAGCTTTAAAACTAACAATAACAATAGAAAAAAACAAATAAATAAATTAAATAAACATAAATATACATAAACGATCACATACATGTATGTATATGTATGTATATATATATATATATATATATATATATATATATATATATACATATGTATATGTATGTGCATTGTTGTGTGCACATAGGTATATTTATATATATAAAAAAAAAAGGAGAACGACCACCTAAACCCACTAACCTAGTTCTAAAACAGATCCTTTGTTTGATAAAATGCATGCCCATTGGCTGGTAGGAAGGGGCGCGGTGGATACTAGAAAGCTGATTGGCCGACTAGAAATCCTCAACATATATAAAAACAAGAAGCAACGACAAAATTCGCGCATAAGCCTGACGAATCCTATAGTTGGATGAAACGCAGAATATTCAGTGTAGCTTAATCGCCATATATATTTTATAAATTACTAACTAGCTCTACCTACGTATTGAGCACTTTTGAAGTAAATACTTAAAGTTTACGCATAAATCTATACTTTCATATATTAAATTTATGCGAATAAATGAAGTAGTTATAGATATAGATATAGACTTAAAAAAATTGGATCACATTAAGTATTCATGTAAGTTGTGCATATATTTTCGGAAATGCAAACATACTCTTGTGGCAGGTCTATAGGTTTTAGTTTTACTGATAGTTTAATATAAAAAATATTTATCATTTTATTATTAGCACCACTAACAAAGAATTTTGTTAAAAAACAATTCAAACGATGGTAAAAACGATCGTTTTCACCACCGTAAAATAAGCACTCATTTTTCCGATCCCAATACTGCTTCCGATATTGCTTCTGATATTCCATGAAGTTCTGATATTTCCGATTCCTAATTCCAATTCCGATTAATCGTTCCAACAGTAGAAAATGCACAATAATAAAAAAAAGATTACAAAACAAACTATCTTATACAAGACTATGATGTTAACTCTAGCTACGATCGCTTTGTCCAAATTTAACTTAAAGATGTCTGGCGATAAATGCCAAACGAAATAACTTTTATTATGAACATAAATACCACGAATAAAGAAAACTTTTAATTTTTACAGTCAGTGTGTTTTTTTTCTTTATCTTCGTTACTGACAAACTTGGCAGTTGACATGTTGAGTTAAAGTTAGTTCAAGTTTTGTCAACTTCGCCAAAGGTCGAGTTTGAAAAAAATATTTGACATTCGACTTTAACAGGAAATATGCTAATTGTCAAGTCAGTTTTTAAGGAAGTCTGCCCGCACGAGTTTTTAGCAATTCTTCAAATTAACAAGCTTTTATTTCTTAGAGAAGTTGTCTGATTGCTTCTAGGACGATGTGGACATGTAATGCAATTCATGTAAAAACTTGATTCAATTAAAGAAACGTCCTAAAATAACGTAGAAAACGTTTTTGCTATGCTTAATTTTGAAAACTTGGACAAAAAAAAACATTCACGCATCTATCTATCTATCTATCTATCTATCTATCTATCTATCTATCTATCTATCTATCAATCTTTCTATCTATCTATCTATCTATATTTCTATCTATCTATCTATCTATATTTCTATCTATCTATCTTTCTTTCTATCTATCTATCTTTCTATCTATCTCTCCGTATGCACATATCTATCTATCTATCTATCTATCTATCTATCTATCTATCTATCTATCTATCTATGTCTGTCTATCCAAACATGTATGTATGTATCTGTCTGTCTGTCTCTTTCTCCCCCCTCTCTCTCTCTCTCTCTCTCTCTCTCTCTCTCTCTCTATATATATATATATATATATATATATATATATATATATATATATATATATATATATATATATATATATATATATACAGTGTGACCAAAGAAAAACAAAAGCTAAATGGAGGCCATCTAGAACCTATGCTGTAGAACGGAGAAAAAAGGCCAAAGACCCTAGTGTTTTGATGTGATGTTTTGAATATAATAAACTAGTTATGACCAAAGTTTCATTTCATTCGGACAAAACACTAAGAAACGGGGGCTAATTAGATTTGGGGCCCGATTTTTTGGGTCACTCTCTCTCTCTCTTTCTCTCTCTCTCACTCTCTCTCTATATATATATAATATAAACATCTATTATATATATATACAAACGTCTATTATACTTAAACTTAGCTCATCAACGTTTGTTTCCCTAAGGTGTCTTTATATATATGCTAATGACAAGAGTAAATTACTCCCACAGATGGAATACTGTTGCCACATCTGGGTAGAAGAAGGTCAGGACATCCTTATTTCGCCTAGATGGTTTACTTCTACTTGCGTAACTGCCATTGCGTAAAGGCAGTATGCGTACCGCAGATTTAACCGACATAAGTCCTGTTCAAATAGACAGAAATATATAGAAGCTAGAAGTAACTGTAAGAAAGAAATAGCGACAGCTAAGAGAGAATTTACTGAAACCACCAAAAAACGCATCGAAGCACAGAAATTAGGAACCCGAGACTTCTGGAAAATCTACAACAGTGTAGTAAATAATGGGCAATCAACAATTCCCCCACTATCCAACAATCATGAGGTTGTTTGCTCAGCAACCGAGAAGGCTAACAAACTTGCCAGTCGGTTTGCCTCCAACTTCACACTAGACCCTGCTAACCTGACTTTCTTTTGCGGACAGACACCACGCTAGATGATCTGAAAATCACCCCTTCTCAGATGCATGCTATCATAATAAACCTTCACTTCAAAGCATGTGGACCCGATCTCATCCCGGTTGTGCTATTAAAAAAAAATGCTCCGCCGAAGTAGCTCCAGTTCTCTCAAAACTTTATAACAAATATCTTAACGAATCTTGCTTTCCGGGCTGTTGGAAAACTGCTTCTGTGTTACCAGTTTTCAAGAATTCTGGCGAAAGAACTGACCCATTAAATTATCGCCCCATTAGCCTCCTCCCACATTTTGCCAAAATATTGGAGTCCATAATTAACCAAGCTTTGGTCCATCACCTTACAGATGCTAAACTTCTGACCGACCAACAATATGGATTTAGACAAGCCCGTTCCACAGCAGACATTCTAACTGTAATCTCCGAGCGTATATACCAGTCACTTGACAAAGCAGGGGAGGGTAGAGCGGTAGCTCTAGATATATCTAAGGCTTTTGACAGGGTATGGCATGAAGGTCTTCTCGGGAAAATTAGATCATACGGTATAACTGGAAGAATACTTAACATAATTAAATCCTTCTTAGATAAGAGAAAAATCCAGATTGTCCGCGATGGTGGTACATCTAAACAATATGATATAAATGCGGCAGTGCCTTATGGGTCTATACTTGGACCTTTATTATTCCTAATATTCATAAATGACCTCCCTGACAAGATTGCCTCTGAGATGGGTATATATTCTGATGACACCACGCTCTATAACAGACACGAAAAAAACAGCATAAGGATACATGAAGCTCACCAGATATCTGAAAGGAATGTGGATATATATATATATATATATATGTCAATATACCACTAGTAATTGTAGGAGCACTGGGAACAGTCCCTAAAAATTCTGCCGAAAAAAAAAGGGCTAGGAGAAATTGGAATCAAAGGGAAGAATAAGACTATACAGCGAACGGTCATGATGAAAACAGTTGAAATCTTAAGGAAAATCCTCAAATGTGGAATCCATTCCACATAAACGAAGAACACTACCCAGCTTCATGGAAACTGCAACAGAAGTAACGCAAAAAGATGGGGGAAACACTAGATGAAACCAAGACAACTGAAACTGCAAAGAAATTTTAAGAAATGGAATTTATGTTTTCTTTTCTAATTATAAATTTATGAACACAAAATAAAGAACGAATAATAATAAAAAACACTCTTTAAAACAAAACAACGAAAGGGTTTATTTCATATTATAAGTAGACCGGCCAGAAAGAAGTAAACACTTTCTTCGGTGAGTGCTGGTATGCCAAAGCGCCCAGCTTCTACAGTGAAGGTGAGTTGTTGCGTCCGGTGGACATTGACAAGAGAGAGAGAGAGAGAGAGAGAGAGAGAGAGAGAGAGAGAGAGAGAGAGAGAGAGAGAGAGAGAGAGAGAGAGAGAGAATCGAAAGTGTTCCCTTTGCTGGTTGACTGTAGTTCCTAAAAGATGCTAAATAAGTTCTTTAGGAAATAGATGGATTAATGCGCCCCATCAGCTGATTGGTCAGTTCGTGGCTGAATCGCTCAGTGGGGATGGGGTGGAGGGAGTTGATTCTCAAGAGAAAATAGATCATTATTTTTTTTTGCTGCTACAACATTTTATAAACTATGCCCCCCCCCCAAAAAAAAGGCATTAGTCTCAACTGATACCACACAAAATAGTTGTGATGGTTCAAGGAGGATAGAAAAACGGAAGAGGGAGAGCACTAACCAGACCGCCACTGTAAGAGTGCAGAGAATAGTGGAACATTTGCCACACAAAATCCTATTGAAGACTAATGACCCTTGTCAGCTAGAAAAAAAGGGGTGTGGATTTTATTGAATATAAACTGGTTTCCAAAACAACAATGTTTTTGATAGGCAAGATGTAAGCAGACAATCGACAGAGTTATATATATATATATATATATATATATATATATATATATATATATATATATATATATATGTGTGTGTGTGTGTGTGTGTGTGTGTGTGTGTGTTATTACCGTTTTTAGTCAGTTTAGTTACATATATTTCCACTACCGGAATCGAGTTAACGAGCCGATAGTTCTATAAGACTTTGCAGATGTCTATAAAGTTCGATGAAACCATCGAATCGTTAATTCGATTCTGGTAGTGGAAACATATGTAACTAAACAGATTAAAAAACGGTAATAAAAACATATTTTGTTCTTCAGTAGTATTGAGCACTTTTTCAGGTTTTTTACCATTTACCATTTACTCATTATATATATATATAAACTCTGTGGACCGTCTTTGCTTACATCTTGTCTATTAAAAACGTTGTTAAGGGAACCAGCTTGTATTAAATACAATTCACACTCATTTTCACACTCAAACCATATTGAGTATATATAAACTTCAGTCTTTGTTTAACTTGTAAAAGTAATTTCAATCATGAAACTATGTCTTGGTATGTTTCGGTTTCGATTCTACCTAATGGGACCCAAATCTTATGGGTTTTTTTTTTTACTTTTGAAAAAAAAAAATGACGATATAATGGGGTACAATATAATCCGTATATATAATAAAAACCTCGTAGTTTTTCCGCCCGGGACTCAAATACCGAAGGTTGACACATACACATTCATTATGTCTACACTATTAGCCACTATCTTATGCAACTATAGAACGACATTTTAGACACATTAATTTGTTGTCTTAAAACCCTAGATTTAATCCTAGGAGTGACATCATCATCATCATCATCATCATCATCATTATCGAAATCACCTACAGACGAAGTAGTTCCCAATTTCCCCCTTATCAAGTCTTCTCACCGTCCCCCTACCTACATAGCTTAATTTTCCACACGGTAATTATATTAAGATCCCACCCTTCATAACTGATCCGTAAACTCATAGGCATAGCATTCACCTTCCATTTCTCCAAACAAAAAATAATAAGATCTCCCAGACATGTTCCTGCTTCTATGATTGGCTGATACGTATCATTCTCCTATTCCGGAATGAAAATAATCCCAGCATTTAACGAACACTTCGACAACTTAACATTATTGTCCTTGCTTACCGCTACACAAATACAATTACATTTTAACTAAAAAGCATTCATAACTACTTAACAACACAAAAAATATAATCCACATTTTTTAAACTTTTCGTTTCTTTTTTAATGGGGGAGGGGTTTCAGTATTTATAAATTTACGATAAAGTGTTTCCATACTTTTCGTTATTGAAAACACAACGAATTCAACGAGGGTCGCAAAAATCATTCCTTTTTAACCGACTTCGGCAACCACGCATGCGCATCTAGCGTTCTTTCTGGAATTGGTTTAAATAGAAAAAAATACGACGTTATTTCAATGTTGTGAAGCAGTGGGTATCGGGGGCGACGTCGTAACCTACGGGTGAAGCAGTGAATATCGGGACCACGTCGTAACTACGGGTTTCACGTTCGCGCTCATGGTACGGATTGTTTTTTTTTATTTTTGTTGAAAGTTTAAACATTTACACAAGGTTATTTATGTGATTTTTTTCGTTCGCTTCTTCTTTAGCAACCCCCGCTAGAAAACGTGTTTCCTTATTTTCATTATTGGAAGTACAACGAATTCAGCCTGTCACAAATTACATACTCATAATCTCACCCACTCATTTCCTGTCCAAAATCATCATACACCTTGCGATAAATACGCATAACATTTCAATTTTTCTCAGTATTTTTTATTATCAAATTAAAACAGTTTTATTTTATTTTATTTTTTACATGGGCATCAGTACTTGAGGCCACTCGAGGATAAGGGTTAAAGAGTGTACAGTAGAAATTGGACAATATAGTAATTGTTAGTAATGGAAATTTGGTTTCTTTCTTTCTTTATTTTTTATTATCGAAATGAAACGAGAAACCTTCATTTGTTTCTTGGGTGTTTTCTTTTTGTTTTTTTTAGTTATATATTTTTATTTTTGGTTTATTTTAATAAAATAATTGAAACCAAGTATTGCAGTAATTAATAAAAAAAATAATAAATGATAAATACACGAAAGAAGCTTCGTTTCATTCCCTTATAATAGGATTCCATGTTTTCGTTCTTAAATAAATTTCTGTAACTTAATAAAACTTTGAGACGAACTATTTTTAGTCGTGAATGGCCAGTAAGTAACCAGTCAATATTACCACAGGGTCAAAGTCTAAATGGATGTTTTTTTTTTAATCTCTCTCCACCCGGGCTGCCTACTGCGTCTAGTTTTTTTCTATTTCCCCTCGCAGCAATTTTTAAATTTTTCTTTTTTACGGCTGGGGTTTGCTCAATATCTACATCGCCTCTCCTCACTCTCACCACACTCACCACAAGGGAGATAATTCTCAGTAAATAAGATACATTCAATTCTTAGCAAATCATTCATTCATAAAAATAACAGAACTAGTGTCATCAGTACTAGAGTATTCGACTACAGATCAAATGATCCCCTGTTCAAACCCAGGTGTATCTCACAATTTTATTATTTTTTTTTTCTTATTAATGAGTTCAATTTATTGTCATTTAAAATTGCCGCAAATCATTTCTTCGTTCGCATATTTTAAAACTAAACATTTATCAGAAGTGACTTTTCCAAGGCATTCATTCTCAACCCCAAATATTAGCTGACACGATAAAAAAAATTGGGGGGGGGATTAGTACACCGGGCAAATTATTCCTCGTACTATATAATATTCAATAGAGGATTGATTCTATAATAATAATAATAATAATAATAATAATAATAATAATAATAATAATAATACATACATACATACATACATACATACATACATACATACATACGCAATTTGCATAAATTAAAATATTGTGTTATTGCATATTGTATGACCGGGCCACGCCCGGCGTCCAGCTAGTATATATATATATATATATATATATATATATATATATATATATATATATATATATATATATATATATATCATTAAAACATGGTAGTGTTTGAATATATGGTTAAGTGGCAGGTTTAGTCATTTAGAACTGTTTTAAAGCTTCACCGCTCACTCATTTTTCGACTAAATTTTAAACAATTATTACAATTTATAGATCATTTTCTCAGCTATATTGTGAAAAAAAACAACAATTTCATTTTTCGTTCAGTAAAACAAAAGTTATGATGAATTTACTGGTTTTCAAAATAGTAAAAAACAAAAACTTAAGGAGGTGAGCGACGTTTTTTATGACTGGTTTCCATCGCAAACACGTCGCCTTAGCAAGTACTGTTGCTACAAATTTACTGCTCTCGCGAAAAGAGACGTAACGCGTGAAACAGAGAGAATAAAAGAATGAAAGGGAGATAATTGGGGAATTTTATTGAAAGCAGACGAGTGCCGTACATTGTTATTACATATGTGTATGTTATGTTCATGGGGACAAAAATCTAAGACTGAAATAAACTAAGAACAAGTGAATTTACTGGAAGCCTGAAAAAATCAGGGATTTACAAAAGAAAAATGCGAGCATGAAAAGTTAATGCTTAAACATGGAAAAGTAAAGGACTGTTGTTAAAACTTAAAAAGGAAAGGACAAGTTAGTCTAGTAAAAGATATAATAAATTTATAACTTAAAATATTGCAGCATTAAGAATTGATTATATAATGTTATAAATTGAATTTTAAAAGAATTCCTAATGCTGCAATATTTATTATATGTTTTACTAAAATATCTTGTCCTTTTCTTTTCCAGTTTTAACAACTAGCCCTTTACTTTTTCATGTTTAAGCTTAACCATATTACTTTTCATGCTCGCATTTTTCTATTGTAATATATATATATATATATATATATATATATATATATATATAAGCTTAACCATATTACTTTTCTATTGTAATATATATACATTTTTCTATTGTAATGTATATATATATAAGCTTAACCATATTACTTTTCATGCTCGCATTTTTCTATTGCAATATATATATATATATATATATATATATATATATATATATTCAGGACGACTGGAAACAATGCCGAGATAAGTGGAGAGCACATACTGCGCCTAGAATTCACAAATGGTCACCGATCTGGTATTAACCAGGCTCAACGTTGCTTAACTTCGGTGATCTGACGAGAACCGGTGTGTCAACGTTATTATGCCGTATATAACTGTAACTGCACTTTAGCATAACAAAGATCCATACAAAATTTTAGCTCGATTGGCTCAGTAGTTTTGAGAAGAAGTGGAACTTTAAACTAATCCCTATCAATCCATAACTGTGCATCGAACGGATATCATTATACTTATTTCGTTGTACCTTATCATATAACAAAGGTTTGTACAAAATTTCAGCCAGATCGTACCGATAGTTTCTGAGAAAAAAGTGGAACAGACAGACAAACAGGCAGACAAAGAAACATACTATCGATGTATATATCACATTATCCATAACTGATAGCCCATTAAAACATTAAGAGACAACTAAAAGAACATTTTTGCTGAAATATTTCCAATTCTGAGCAAGCGCACCTCAAAGAGATACGTGCCCTATAATTATAGACATTTCGAAGGATAGAGAGTTAATGCACAATATATATATGCCCAGTTTTTCGTACCCCCCCCAACTAATTACCGTAGAACAAATCCCATGTGTCTCTCATAAGCATCGGCATCGTTTAATGATAAGATTGGGATGGTGTGAAGGGTCGTGTTTCCCCAAAATTCAGATGGGATTTTATTCACGGTGATTAGAGGTGCAGCGAGTCGCACATACACGGGTGATATTTGAATGGGTAGCACGGTTCTTTTAACATTACTTAAGAACTGAAATGACAAGCGTAAAACCATTTAATAATTTACACAGTGCCACGAACGTTATAATGCACTGTATATTTCTAATAAATTTTACTAACCATGTTGTATACAAAAAATCTCCACTCTTATATAAAAGTCCATTTGTGTGTGTGTATGAGCTGGTTCCTCATAGGTTCCGAAATGGCTGAACCTATTTTTTGCAAATTTCACACAAAGCTAATTTATACGGCACAATCACGTTGACACACCAGATCACCGAAGTTAAGCAACGTTAAACTTGGTTAGTACCAGATGGGTGCCCATTTGGGAAGGTGAGGCGCTGTATGTATCGCGAGGTAAAATACCAGGTTTAGAAACTGGTGCTGTCTATCCTTCTATCGATGGTAGATGGGACTCTCTTAAGCCGTGGTAGGCATCCCGTCTAGTGATGGCGTCACGATAAAAAATACCCTTGATAGCCCTGTCGAAGTATCAAGTATTCAGCTACCGACAAGATTTGAATTACACTACAAACTCGTGTAGTGAGTTCAATCTCGGCTACGACCGCGCTGGACGGATGGAATTTATATGTCTGGCAGCGTTCTTAGATATATTCCGTACAGAAATCCATCCGATAAGTATCGAAAAAAAATCGATCTTAAAAATACTATTTTCTCTCTTCTAGATGACAAAAAAAATTCACAGGGGAATATTTTACGCTACATCGACTAAGGGAAATAATAAAATCTCCGCAAATCATTTCTTTTTAAAAAAAATACAGATATATTGTCATATGGAGATATAACTTAGTAGTAGAGCATTCAAATGGTCCCCTGTTCAAGCCCGAGTGTGCATCAATATTTTATTTGAATTTTTTCTTATTAATGAGTTCAATTTACGATAAAGAGGTACCATTTAAAATCGCCGCAAATCATTTCTTCGTTTGCATATTTTACGACTAAATATTAATCAGAAGTTACTTTTCTTTGTCATTTATTATCAAGAACAAATATCAGCTGACGGGATATTGTAAACCAACACAAACCGAATTTGATGAACGAAATAATACGTTTTGATTTAATTTTTTTTTTTTTTTGTCGAATTAGTCTACCGGGTAAATTATATAATACTCAATAGAGGATTGATTCTGTAATATATACGCAAATTGCATAAATTAAAATAACATGTTTAAGCGTATTGTAAAAACGAGCAACGCCGGGCGTCCAGCTAGTCACTAATAAAAGTAGTAACAGTTCTTTTATGTTTCCAAATTTTTGAGATGAGGATTGATAAATTTTACTATTTTGATTATTCAGACTACTCTTCTCATCTTGGATGGGCTATGTATAAAAATCGCTATCATGGAAAAACGTGAGGAAAATTTGTTTAGGCATTAACAGTTGTTTTATATTGCTGTTTTGTTATATGGTACTGAGGAATCACTACCATAAAAAATCAAGTTAGTATTTTACATCTAAAATTGAAAAAGCACGCTTGGATAGTGTCAACATTATGTGAAAAAGCCTAAACAAAAGAAAATGCCCACCGATCTTTACCTGATGTCATGTTTATCTAATAACGAAAGTGAATAAAAGCTGCCTTTCTCAATTTCACATGCATAATACTAACTGGATTTTTAATGGAAATGATTAATCATTTAGTAATATAACGACCCCCCTAAAAAACAGCATAAAAATACTTTTAATGCCTAAACAGATTTTTTCTTACGTTCTTCCATGATCGCGATATTTATAAATTGACTTTAAATGCTATTCTCACAACGTTTTGTAGATTTCCTATCATGGCGTCATTTTCTGAACACGTCAGTTTAACTTCTACGCTTAGATTCCTAATCGGGGTTCTTAATTGTACTTAATTTAATTGTTAATGGAAAATTCCTTTCTTGTCTCATTCTAGTATTTACGTCGAATATTATTACACAACTATGCCTTACTCGAGAATTGCAACGATACTTTAGATTTTGATTTTAACGATGCTTTAGATGTAACTAATGAATTGTATGATGTATGCGCCGCCAATCTGATAGGCCCTGAACTGGCATCTAAGCTTCAGCCTCTGTCCCATCGACGAAACATTGCATCCCTCTGCCGGTTTTACAAGTATTTTAATGGTGAATGCTCTGACGAACTGCAGACACTTGTGCCCCCACGACGTAGACACCCTCGACAAACCCGACAGGCAGCTAAATCCCACCCCTACACAGTAGAGACCCCTAGATGTAAAAGATCTTTCTACTCCAGTAGTTTCTTCCCCAGAACTGCTAGACTCCGGAATTCCATTCCAGGTTCCTGCTTCCCTAACTGTACTGACATGCAGAAGTTCAAGTGCAACGTGAACCGACATCTTGCTGCCCAAAGCCCAACATAGTGCCCCAGTAGTTGCTGCCCCTGATAGTAACCCCCTACACCAAAGTGGCAATGCGCCTTGTTTGGGGTGAAAATGTAAAAAAAAAAAAAATAAATAATAAAATATGACGTTATAATTTTCAGATAAATTAAAGGGATTTAAAAATTCATAGTCATCAAAGTTATTAAAATTAAGCGGCATTATATTACTTATATTAATCGGACTATTGTTCTCATCGTGTTGTGCAACGTTTCGGTCGGATTGGCCTTCGACCAACCTCAAGCATGTTGGTTGTTGTTTGGAAAGGAAAGAGAAAAGTTACTGGCTCCGTAGATATTTTCGTATTCTTTGTAGTTAGTTAAAATAGAGACCAGCTCAAAGAATACGAAAATATCTACGGAGCCAGTAACTTTGGTGTCTGTATAAAAAAATAACTGGACACGGTTAAAGTATTTACTGGAATTAATTGCATCGAGTTACAGTTTAGAATTCTTAACACTATCTTACAACGGTTCATAAAAAAAAGACTGGCTAACCAGAATCAGATATGAATTTTCTGGGTAGAAAGCTATCAATGTAAAAAGGTAGAAAGTTATCGATTTAAAAAGGCGAGAAAGAGGCTAACTTTGCTTTATATACTACATCGTATAATTTGTGTTGATATTAGGAGGCAATGCACTCCTTAATAGAAAGTATCTTTCCAGATCTCGCGATATAAGTTGGAGGCAATGTTTTTGTCTCAATCGCCTTGCTTTATTGGTGTTTTATACACGGTTGTACAAAGAGTATGTTCGGTCTTCGTACAGCCCCCTTCAAAAGAAGAAGAAGAAGAAGAAGAAGAAGAAGAAGAAGAAGAAGAAGAAGAAGAAGAAAACGAAACGAAAACTGTTATCAAGCAATAAAATGGTATAATGTAAATAAGTATATATTTAAATACAATGGAATGGAATGCTGACACGATTTAAGGATTTAATACAAGTAAAGACATTTATTCCGCATTAATATACGTTCGAAGGAATTTCCGGTAAGACGAATTGGGTGGGAACTCAATGTCGAAACAAGAGAATAGTATTCAAATTACGGTCTATTTATCTATCTATTTGGGTTCTTTTAATGAAAAACAACACACACACACACACACACACACACACACACACACACACACACACACACACACACACACACAAACAAGCAAACAAACAAACAAACAAACAAACAAAAAACAAAAAAAAAAAAACCAAAAACGTCCACAGTCCCCGAAAGTAAAGTTCCATAATTCCCCTTTAAGACTAGGTGAGATAAAAGACTTTGTCAGGAAAGCGAGAGCAAAGATTTCACCGGGAATAAGTATTTCCTATAAACTTTATAAAAGATGCCCAAAATATTGGCAATTCTCTAGAAGCATACGCAAGAAATTCGCAGTAAAACATTAGGGACTGGTAGATGGAATCCATATACTAAAAGAAAAAAAAAATACCCCCAAACTCTGGACACATTTCAACCAATTTCCTTACTCAACGTAGAAGGTAAGATCCTTTTCGATGTTATCGCTAAAAAGATGGCAGAATTCGTGCTAGACAATAACCATGTCAGTTCTCCAATACAGAAGGCTGGAATTTTCCGGCTTCCCATGTTGTGGGACCGAATTAAAACAGCTAAAAATAATAAAACTGTCAAACTTCATGTCATTTGGCTAGACTTAGAAAATGCGTATGGCTCAGTAAGACATCAACTACTTGAGAAAGCAATGGAGTTTTTTTTTTTGGATTCCGAAGATATTAGAAATCTCGTATTAAATGTACATATATGAGATTTTCTAATAATAAATATTCAACGGACTGGCAAAAGTTGAATATTACATTATGATTGGATGTGTTATCTCTCTACTGCTATTTGTGTTGGTAATGGAGGTGATATTGCGTAGTGCCGAAAACAACACCAATAAGAAAAAGATTCCTTCTATGAAGACAAATCACACATGAAACACATAATTATCCGTTTATAGGAGTTGTTTAGTTGTTTAGTTGTTTAATTGTTTAGTTGTTTAATTGTTTAGTTGTTTAATTGTTTAGTTGTTTAGTTGTTTAGTTGAGCTGCGATGTAAATAAAGTCATCAAAATGTCGCAGTTTATAATTAAAGAAACCTGCAGAGAAAGAACATCCTTTGTGAACATAAACAAAATTCCCCACAATCAGCAAAAAGAGCGTCAAAAGCCTTGGTCGTTGCTATTCTCTACCTCTGATCAACACCGTTGACAGGGCATACACAAAATGCCAAATGCCAAAAGATGGATTCCGCTCAATTTATAAGTGTGAGATCCTAAATAAAGACAAGATATTGTGCATTTATTTTGGATTAATTCCTAAGTTATCATGGCCAATGCAGATTTATGAAACATCACTTACAAAAGTTGAGGCAATGGAACATCTGATCAGCACATTTATTTAAAAAAATGGTTAAGGGTGTCTAATTCACCTGACAAACGTGGCACTATACAGTTCATCAATGAAGTAAAACTTCCAACGTCGTCATTTGTTGAGGAATATGAATTGAGTAAATCGCGACTTTTCTAGATGCTGCGCGACTCTTGCGACCCAGTAGTGAAGAATGCGCAGCCAGCAGTAATACCCGGTCGGAAATGGAAAGCTGTAGAAGATGCAGGATCGGTCCTTAAGATGCAAGAAATAGTCGGTGCTGTGGCATGCGAGAAAACAAGTCTCGGGCTATTCCCAAAACAATGGTCGTCCAAAGAATCCCCCGTAAAGTAGAGGAACACGGTTTCAGAAGAAATCCATAATCTTGAAGAAGCCAAACGCATTGCTACAACTGTAGGTCAAAGTAAACAAAGCGCATGGGCTAAGTGGGAGAGCGTAAAAACCAGGGAAATTACATGACGCGACCTTAAATACATGGAGCTTAAAAAATGAAGCTTTCTTTTAAAAACAGCTTACGATATCCTAGTAACACCAGTTAACCTTCATGCGTGAGGGTTAACTAGATTAGGTCGATGAAAAGCATGTGGGAAAACTGCCAATCTCAAACATATTCCCACTGGATGCGAGCTTCCCTAAGAAGCTACGTCTGGATTCACAACAAAGTATTGAAGATTGTTGCGGAAGCTGCGAAGATATATTGTGTGGCTGCTAAGAAAGCTCAAAATATTACTAGTAGAGTAATTCATTTTGGTAAAGAAGGAAATAATTCCAAATCTTCATGTAAAAATAGGCAGAGATTGCCATTGTTTGATGGCTGCACGGACTGGCGTGTTGCATTCGACATAGAACGCCGACTCGTATTTCCAACTGAAATAACGTTAACGGATCAGCGTCCAGATATCGTCATTTGGTCCGTTAATTTAAAAAAAAAAAAAAGGTTCTCTCGTTCGATTAACAGTTCCATTTGAGGAAAATTTTGACTGTGCACATCAGCGTAAGTAGGAAATATGGTACTTGTGCACTTAGCGAACCAGACGTAACTAAGCAAGCGCTCGGCTTTGTCCGGCGCATGACGTCAACAGCCGGATATAACCGAGCGTTGCCGATTAAGCAGACGAGATAACCGCTATCAATTGGAAGACTGTAACAAATCAAGAAACGCTTAATCGAGGAGAGTTTTAAAAAGATAACCGACGAAATAAAAATGAATATTACTAACCTTGCGGACCAGCTACAGACCCCCGAGGCTACCCTAAACTTTTGCCAGAAACGAAAATTGGTGGCAGAAGAGAAAAGGTGTTTACATTGCGGCCAGGATTGTGTAATAGCAAAGAGAGCAAGCCTTTCCGACGGTTACGGTTGGAGGTGTAGTAGTTGCCGCTGTTGGACCTCCATCAGGAATGGGACCTTCTTCTCAAATTCGCGACTGACCATCTCATGCATCCTAAAAGTAATATACTTATGGGCTTTCGAGATGGCCTCGACCAAAAACCTTCATCGCGAATGTGGGCTACGTTCTCGCCACACAATTGTGGATTGGAAGAGTTCAACGAAATAAACGCGAATGCGGTACCAACCGGGAACCTTTGGACACATATCTTATTGAGTTTATGTGGAGGCAAAAGTTTGGTAGCCAGCCTTTTGACTCCATATTAACCCATATAGCCGAAAGCTACCCGGTTGGTAAGGAGGAGCTTCCTATCACAATTGCTACCTCTTCTCCGTCTACTTTGTCGTCTGAAGCCCTTCAAAAGTCTGAGGAAAACATATCCTCCTAAGAAAAAAAAAAAAAACAAAAAAAAAAACTGTATATATCTCGCAGGGATTCCGGTAAAAAAAAAAAAAAAAAAGTCCTTGTTTCTGGGGGAAAAAATGACAATATTTTTTTTTTTTTTACGTTAAACATTGAGAAAAAAAACCCAAACATTTCAGAGGAAAAAAGTTTCCTATTATTAAAAAAACTTGTTTATTTATTTATTTTTTTGATAACAGAAAACAATTTCAAAAAAAAAAAAATAATTAAATTATTAATAAAAAAACATAAATGAACGGTAGGTTTTTGCTTTTTATTTATTTGCATTTATGTTTCTACATTTTACAATTTCATTGTACAGTTATTTTGTTGTAGCGTTGTTTTTATTTAATCGGCAACGCTCGGTTTTATCCGGCTGTTGACGTCATGCGCCGGACAAATCCGAGCGATTTCTGAGTTACGTCTGGTTCGCTAAGTGCAAAAGTACCGGAAATAGATGAAGATCTACAAGAAGAATATATCAGAAATGTCTGGAAAACCATTGTATTTTCTATCGATGTGGGATGCCGAGGTTTTATTGCGAACTCAACCTCCACGTTCTTTAATAATTTTAGTCTTTCTCCATCAGACAAGAAAAAAATGCAAGACAAAGCTCTATCTGCATCATCGTGGATATGATAATCTCACAGATTGACAACAATCCAACAAAGTCTGGTGATATCGTGAGATACTGCTGGGGCGCTCTGTGCTAGTGGTAATGGTGCTTCGGTCCCGAAACCATGCTTGAACCCAAAGTCATCATCTAATGAAGACTTTGTTGGAAACAAGGCCACTGTAAAAGCAACAATTATTGCATAAAATTGTTATATATATATATATATATATATATATATATATATATATATATATATATATATATAAGTAGATTGTAGTTTGCTTTAAGCATTGTTGAAGAAAATTATAAGGTAAAATTAAAAGCCAAGAACAATGCGAGATTTTTTTTATATAGAGTAAAATTAAATGAAAACAAAAGAAATAAATTTCTTTTTTTTGTTGTTTGTTTTTTCTTTTTCACACAAATTTTAACTCTAAACAACAGTCATTTTTTTTTCTGTTGTATTCAATGGTGTTATAAATCTCAATATATTTCAGACCTATTAGTCCTTTTTCAAGAGAAGACAGCGGAAGAGTGTTCAAAATTGGAAAAGCAGCTGCAGAGTTTGCCACGTGATACCGCGAAATATAGAACAAAAAATGACGTTAGGAGAACGTTAAAATAAATCAGTTGGTGCGAATATGTTTATAGAACGACGAATGCGCTAAATGCAGTGCATCTTACATCGGAAGCACTACCAGATTGCTTCACCACCGCATTAAAGAGCACTTAAACACTACTGCTTCGTCGTTCTATAAACATATTCGCACTTGCATTAATTCAGAACCAAATTTTCACATCAACATTCTTGCTTCTTCAAGAAACGTAGGTCAACTTCGTATCCTCGAATCTTTAATTATTTCAAAAAATACTCCCACACTAAACAATAGACTGGAATTGAGCTCCGCTTTTACAATATAAGTTTAAAACATAAGAAAAACAATAATTAAAATAATAATTAAAAAAAACAAACAAAAAAAACCCTTGCTTGAATAGTCATCTCCCTTGATTCACAAACGCAACAAGTATTTCAAACACCAACTGATTTATTTTAACGTTCTCCTAACGTCATTTTTTGTTCTATATTTCGCGGTATCACGTGGCAAACTCTGCGGCTGCTTTTCCAATTTTGAACATTCTTCCGCTGTCTTCTCTTGAAAAAGGACTAATAGGTCTGAAATATATTGAGATTTATAACACCATTGAATACAACAGAAAAAAAAAATGACTGTTGTTTAGAGTTAAAATTTGTGTGAAAAAGAAAAAACAAAAACAAAAAAAAGAAATTTATTTCTTTTGTTTTCATTTAATTTTACTCTATATATATATAAAAAATCTCGCATTGTTCTTGGCTTTTAATTTTACCTTATAATATATATATATATATATATATATATATATATATATATATATATATATATATATATGCACCCACACACACAAATATATATAGACTACATTTTCATTTTCGTCAGTTTTTGGATTTTCTTAGATCGATATTTAATTCAATTCTGAAACAAATTTAAAATCACATTGCTGAAAAGAATGCATACACTATTATGTTGTAAGACAAAAAAATATACCGAAATTTGATTGCCGAGGCAAAAAAGGTACATTAAAATATGTGCACCTTTTCTTTGCTAAAATATGCACGCGAGAACGAAATAAAGAATAACGCTGACACTGTGAAATCAAACTTATATTTTCTTAAAAAATGGCTCTCATACAAATATACACTCGGTTTCTTGACTCGGAAAAACTGACACAATAAAGAATCCTCAATCTATATAATATTTTAGCTGTTTTAATTAGCCGTAATTTGCAATTAACCAAATAATCCATCTGCATTTCTGTTTATCGCTTACTGTATATTGTTTGATCTCCCGTTGTTACGGTGTCTACCACTCAATATCCCGCCTTTTTATTTGTCTTTTTCTGTTTATTAATAGTTAAAAGTAATAAAAAATCTTATTTTTGTTTTTATATTAGCGAAGAAACAGCAAGAACATTAGGCCGACAACGACGAATGTCTCGTCTACTGCCACTCTCTCTATCAGCTTTTCACTCATATTTTCCGGTCGGTGCATGTGTCATAAAATATAGAAATTCACTGTTTTAAGCACCTTTGATATATGGAATTCAAAATTCAAACTATTTACGGTTTTAAGACCAAAACTATTGCAGAAATCTTTTTAAAATAAATAAATAAATGTATTTATTTATTAAAACAAATTCAATATTTCGAATTATAACAAATTCTTTATCGGAAAAATCCAAGTTTTTTTTTTGTTTTGACATCGCATGGCGGTGATAATGCTTGGGACATCTTCAGACGTTGTTGACGGGCTGAATATTTAATACATAGTGAGTGTCGGTCGACGCGTGTGTCATATAATATAGGAATTCACTGTTTTAAGCACTGTTGATATATGGACTATAAAATTCAATCTTTAACGGTTTAAAGACCAAAACTAGTGCAGACATCTTTAAAAAAAATTTTTTTTTAAATAAATATATTTATTTATTAAAACAAATTCAATATTTCGAATAATAACAAATATTTCATCAGGAAAATCCAGTTTTCTTTTCTTTTTTTTACGTCGTATGGTTAGGTGTGTCAGAAATTTCGTGAAAAACATTGAATAATTCCACCCCGTCTTTCCAAGCTTATAACTCCTCGAAAAATGTAATTCAAGCCCTAATTTTTCTTTTCAATTAAAGGAGCAAGGACCAAGGTTTCATTAAAAACAAACAAACAAACAACGTGTTTTAAAAAAAAAAAAAAGGTTTGAAACTTCGGACTTTACAGGTAAATTTCTAAAAAACACTACTTTTTATTGTTTTAAATTTGAATATATTATTTATTGATTTTTTATCTTCAATTTGTGATATATAACACTTTGGTGAGTAAATTAATTATTTACTTTTTAATAGACATTTCAAAATGGGAGGCGTGAATTAATTCGACTCCATGTCTTTCCTCGAAAAATGTAATTCAAACCCTAATTTTTTTCAATTATAGGAGCAAGGACCAAGGTTTCATTAAAAAAAAACAAAAGAAAAAATAAGCAACGTGGTTAAAAAAAGGTTTTAAACTTCTAACTTTACAGGTAAATTTCTAAAAAACACTACGTTTTTTGTTTTAAATTTGAATATATTATTTATTGATCTTTTATCTTCAATTTGTGATATATAAAACTTTGGTGAGTAAATTAATTATTTACTTTTTAATAGACACTTGAAAATAGGGGGGGCGTGAATTAAAAAAACGTTTGTCTAAAATATTATATTCGGTTTATTGGAAAGAGCATAAAATTTCACATTGACCCTGAAAATATCGTAAAAATTGAATCAATAGAAAAATTTTGATAGACTTTTAAAGTTTAAAAATTGAAAATACTGAGCTCGTAAAATTCAATTAATTTCATTACTGTTTAAAAAAATATTTCTATTACTTTTAAAACAACTTTAATAGTTTATTTTGGAAGTATAATCCATAAAGAAAATAAACAACCCACTTTTAAAAGAGAAATTACGAGTTTTTTTTATATTTTATTCGCAGTTTCGTGTTAGGGATGTCAAAAATTCCTACAAAAATTCTGATACACCTATCGCATGGCGGCGATAATGCTAGGGACGAGATGTTGATGAAGGTTTGAAAGTTCATTACAGTGTGAGCGTTGGTAGATGCTATAATATAGGTATTCACTGTTTTAAACACTTTTGATATATGGAATTTAAAATTCAAACTTTAACGGTTTTCAGACTAAAACAAAAGCCCGTTTGAATTTTGTATTTCATATATCTGACGCCTACACTGTATTGGACACTCAAACTTTGAAGAAGATTTAAAAACGTCTGAAGCATTATCATCGCCATGCGACGTAAAAAATAAAAATAAAATAAAAAATAAAACAAACAAACAAACAAACAAAACTGAATTTTCCTGATGAAGAATTTGTTATAATTCAAAATATTTCATTGTTAGCCCCAGGATGGACATTGATTGTCGAGATCTTTAACAGAAGTAAAACAAAACACAAAACCGAGAATGAAATACAGAAATATTGTAGATTTTTTAAAACTTCTATTTACTCAAAACAAAGCAAATTACCACTGAGTCATAAGGGACTACGAACCCAATTCATAGGGGCGTGCTAAGTGGGGAGTTGTGCATAAAAATGCCGATCCACATTGCATCTACATTGCCGCATATTGAGTCAGGAAAACAAGGGAAAATGGAGGGAATTCCAAAAGCGAACAGTCCGAAGAAAGAAGCTATTTGGGTAGAAAGCTTTCCGACAGCTGGGGACATCTCCAATGAAGTGATTAGGATTTTGTTGATTGTTTGGTTTGTCGGGGGCAGGGGTATTTACGTTGAGGGTACGGGTATCAGAGTACATTCTATCAAAGTGCTTGTAAAACAAGCACAAAGATGTAACACTGCAGCGATAGGACAGTGGATAGAGCTTGATTGACAGTGTGGGACATATTAGAATTAAGGGTATTTTTTGATGTCGTCTAAGAGGGAGAGACTAGTGGTTGGTGCACCAGCACAGATGTGGCAACAATACTCCATGCAGGAGTCAATGGTGATTTTGTAGAGATATACTTTATTTAATGATGTGATGGAAATTAAATAAAAAGGAAAAACGAACATCATTTATATTTTCATCAACGTTTCGTCTTTATTTTTTAAACTTCTTTAGCATAATAGATTTAAAGAAATAAAATACAAAAATTTGAAAAAAAAAATTGTGCATTTCTAATTTGATAACAATTTTTTTTTTTTCTCCAACGACACAACCATTAGAATTTAAAAAGAAAGGTGTTATAACGGCTATGCTTCGCTCGGAAATAGAATAAAAGCATCTTTTTCACATTTAAACATACAAAATAGTTTCAAATATTGTACTTGCATTATATTTCTTTGCATAGATCATCCCCAGGAAGTATTGAAATAAAGACGAAACGTCGGTAAATATTAGCGTTGGAACGATTAATCGGAATCGGGAATCGAAAAAAAACAAAAAAAAAAAAAATCGGAACTTTTGGAGGTATCAGAATCGGTATTATCATCGGAAACATTGCCTATTTTCCGATGCTAAAAACGATTCTATTAATTGACTTTTTTATTTGATTTTGTATAAAGGAAGATTTTCTTCTGCTGATAGTAATGATAAAATAATAAATATACAGAAGAACCCCGGGATACGGCATTAGAAATTAGTAACAAAATACAGTACAGTAACAAAATACAGTACCGTATTCACGTGTATACAGGGTTACCCCCCCCAAAAAAAACAAAAGCTAAATCGAGGCCATCTAGAACATATGCTGCAGAACGGAGGAGAAAAAAAGGCCAAAGGCCCTGGTGTTTTGATGTGATGTTTTGAACATAATAAACTAGTTATGACCAAAGTTTCATTTCATTCGGACAAAACACTAAGAAACAGGGCCTAATTAGATCCGTTTTTTTTTTTAGGTCACCCTGTATAATCAAATGACATAAATAACGCCGTAAGGCGGGGCAAATACGGTAACCAGGGTCCGGAAAAACATCGTATTCCACATTGTAACATGAAAAAAACGTATCCTAGGGCCACCGTATCCCGGGGTTCTACTGTATATTGATTTTAACTACCAGTAAAACTAAAATCGATAGATTATCCCCACAAATACATTTTTACATTTTAGAAAATATCTGGACATTTAACATGTGTTTTTACGGTAATCGTGAAAATATAACAATTCAGTCTGATAACTCTGGACACAGAATATGAGAGTGACCTTCCTTTGATGTAGCCTCGTTTTCGAATACAATTATAATAATATTATTGTAATGGTGTGAGAAAGGAATTCATAGTAATGGCGACGCGCAACCCGAAGAAAGAAGTCAGTGAAACGTTATGTAGAAAAGGGAACATCTAAAAGAAACAGGGCAGACAAATAAGAATATTTTCTGGCAGTAGGAGCTGGACCGAAGGAGTAAATAAAAGATTGTCTCGTACAATGTGATTTTATGATTTCTGTTGAACTATTTAGCACAATATTACTTTCTGAGTATTTATCAGTGCTTATTAATTTATCTTATTTGAATCAATTCTATATATAAAATATAATGGACACTATTTTCATAGAAATGTTAATAAACTCATATTTACTGGATGCTATCGATTTTCCTGTCCAAAAAAACAAAAACAAAACATTTTTTGCGTCATCCAGAAAAATATCAGTTTTATCAAAACATATTCGTTGATTAAATATATTTTTCATTTCGTGGAATTTCTACGGGTCCTGCTAGTATATATTATTTGAACTATTTGGGCTATTGTTTTTTTTGTAGGTGTTATTCTCACAGCGTTTCGTCCGATGTAATCTCTGATCGTCTTGTTAAATCCGGGAATCTTTATGTCGAACTGGGAAATTTACATGGAATTTCGAATTGAAATCTAAATATAGGGTGAGTCACGGGAAATAGATGTTTTTTTTTTTTTAAGGAAAAAAATCCAAATCACTAACTAACTAAAACAAAAGATAAACAAATAACAAACCAAACGGCATTTTAAGCAGGTTTAAATACTACCTTCCTCAATCCCTATCCTTTACTCAAGGAGAGCAAGAAGCGTTCTAAAAAACACCCTGTATGATTCAATGTTCATATCATGGATCAGTTGAAATATGCAGCTAATCTAGAAGTTGATCTAGACTCAGTTGTGGATTGGGATACGAAATGACTTGTTTCGTTTAATCCATTTTTTTTTTTACAAAGGTGTCACCACCTATCAAGGCTTGGAAGCCACTCAAGGATAAAGGTTAATGAGTGTATGGTAGTCAATGGGACAATATCATTAGTAGTGGAAATTTGGTAAATTGGATTACTTAAGGGGACAGCTCATCAAGAACTTGTTTACATTGGACTTGAAGATGAGCACATTGTAGTCAGCTGGAAAGCAGGCAGACAAAAGAGACTACATATCATCTAACAATTTTTTTATATGACTTGTTGCACTTTGATTTTTTTTATATGACTTGTTGCACTTTGATTTTTTTTATATGACTTGTTGCACTTTGATTTTTTTTTTTTTTTTACAATTTTGATTCGATTTGAAATATCAACCATGAAGAATGTTACGATTGAACAATGTTATGAATAAAAAAAAAATTATATTAGACGGCATGGAATTCTCATGAATAAAATCTGAGTTAATCCATAACCCATACAGAAACAAAAAATAAGAAAAAAATCTTGGATGTACATGATGAAAAGAATTGTACACGAAAAATCACATAATTTGATCAAGTAATTTTATCTTTAAATAAGAATTCGTAGCTTCCATCACCACATTAAGAATAGCTTTCTAAAATCTTGCAAAAATTTGAAATTATCTCCCTTGTTCTGCAAAATGGCATCGAGTGATTAATAGTGGTTTAGTCATAAAACTTTGATTAAAAAAAAACAAAAAAAACTACTTAATTTAAGTGATTTTTCTTGGTGTATGATATGTACAGCACACATATTTTTCTTTTAGTTTTTACGTGGGGTAAAGGGGTATGGATCTTCACTCAATTGTCTAATATATATTATATATATTAACTATCTATATATGTCTATAAAAGTGAACGTGTCTGTGTATTTGTCTGCCTGTGAATCTGTGTGTCAGTGTGTGTACATTTCCCTACGCAATAACTCGGTCAATTTTTAGTCTCAAAATTTGATATACAGAGTACTGAGATTTGGGGAATACCCGCACAACGCTGGGCACCCATGCTAGTAAATATATAAAAGTGAACGTGTGTGTGTGTGTGTGTGTGTGTGTGTGTGTGTGTACATTTTTCTACGCAATAACTCTGTCAATTTTCAGTCTACAGACTCAAAATTTGATATACAGTGTACTGAGATTCGGGAAAATATTTGTAATCCATTTTCGGCCAGAAATTTGGCTGTTAAGGAGTCAAAGTTCAACGATTTGCCCTTTGAGAACTCTACCAAACTCCTCCGACAATTTTGGGTCTAAACACTTGTAATTTTAGATATAGGTTCCTTGGAAATGGATCTAGCTTAATAACTTGATTTGAGCCCAAAACACCAGATTTTAAGGAGTCATAATAGAGTCAAAGTTAAAAAAAAATTGAGCCCCCCCTTTTTTTGCTCAACATACACCTCCAAACACCCGGGCAACACCGGGCTGAAATGCTAGTCTATATATATAAAAGAAACAATCAATGCAGCAGAAAAGAAATGTTTACCCGATATAATCAAAGGTAAACTTCAATCCTGTTAAGATACAGCTAGTGTTTTTCACTAGTAGGCGTCATCCCACTCTTTCTTCTTCTCTACAACTTCTCACCCCTGTCTCTCTCTCACACACGCACAGACGTAATATTACTAATCTCAGTCTTTTCTATAAATGCTATCATGCCATGTGTTCTTCAGAATTGTCTGATCTATTTCATGTTTCCTTTCTCCCAGCTCGTCTGACTAGTTGGTCTAGTGGTCTCCATCAATTCGCTGTTTTGATAACTCATTGTAATATAGCTTCCTATTCCAGTAGCTTCTTTCTAATAGCCGCAAGCTTGTGGAACTTTTTTTCTGTTGACTGTTTTCTTCCTACTGTAAGTCTTTTTTTTTCAATATTATGGTCAGTAGGCTATCTTCTGTCTTTGCAACAATCGTATTCCGTTCTTATGAACACCTTAAATCAAGTAGCTCAACGCCTTGTCTCGAGCGATCTCAAAAAAGATTTTAAAAAAGCCTTAATATAGCGCAACCATAATAAGTTTAAATACAGTTTTAGTATTAAGTATCGTTTCAATCCAAATACAAATTAGTCACATATCTTTTATAAAGCATCGTTGCAGTCCAAGTTAGTATATTTGGAGATGTAATATAAACCAACGTTATGGTTTTACTAGCTGTATGAGTGGAACACAAATATTCGTACTTCAATTACGTTACTTTCGAATTCACAAGAGAAAGCTATTGATATCTATTAGCAACACATGCAAACAATTATATATTTTACTAGCAAAAGTACCCGTCGTTGACTGGGCTCAAAAACAGCCTACAGAAAATGGACTCTGATTTATGAAAGTAAGATAGGTTATGAAAAGGAAGGGTTGTAAAGAGATAGCTTCGAATTTGAGGGCATCAAAACCAAAGCAAAATATGATGAAAGTAAAAATAAAACAGATAAACCCCATAATTTATTATAGCATACCTGTTCACCATGAAACACTTATCACAATATTCTGTGGATCTATATTAAAAAACCTTGTTAAACTTTGTGACATATTTCCATTCTATGGAGGTCAGGCGCGAACGAACACCCCCATAATTTTATTATACCATATTTCTTTAAACTGAAACATAATTATCAAAGTATACTTACGCAGATAGATATGAAAAGTCTTTATTAAAGTTTGTGCCTATTTCCATTCTATGGAGGCCAGGCGCGAACGCAGACCCCACAATTTTATTATACCATCCCTATTTAAGTTAAAACATACTTATCAAAGTATTCTTATGTACATCTATATCAAAAACACTTTCTTTTTTTATTTTTAAATTTATTTCCATACTTTGTGGACCAGGCGCGAACGCAGACCCCACAATTTTAATGAACCACCGTTCTGCCAGATCAAACATACCCATTCCTGTGTCTCGATAATCTTCTATCAGTATATGTAATCAGTTTTTTAAAATAGTCAACCATATAGGAGCCTATTCGTGACCACACACACACACACACGCACACACACACACACACACACACACACAGCTTTATATTATAGATGTAATGGAAAGTCGACACAGCTTAAGAATATACAAATCTACATTTATTACGTACGTGACTACCCATGACCCGTCGGGTCAGTATTTGTTGTATAATTTCTCAAGCCTAGCATTAATTGATGATCATGTTTTTACAAGAATTGCCGACCTCAAAGTACATTCCGGTGTTATAATAGGCTCATTTTTTATATAAAGGACTCATCACTTATCAATGCCCACAGGCCATTCGAGGATAAAGGTTAAAGAGTGTACAGTAGTCAATGGGATAATATTGTAGTAATCATTAGTAGTGGAAATTTGGTAAATTGAATTATTTAAGGGGATGACTCATCAAGAACTTGTTTACGTTGGACTTGAAGACGACCATGTTGTAGTTAGCTGGAAAACAAGCAAACAGAAAAGAGTTCAACAGGGGTGCAGTTGTAAGAAAGAAGCTTTATTCATGGAGTCTACGTTTAGGTTTAGGTACAGATAAAGAGTGGGAGAAATTATTGATAGTGTTTTCAGCTAGACGAGTATTTCTCATGTAAGTTTGGCGAGGGGGGCATAGATTGGAACTCAGACGAGCACTTGTCATGAAAATAATGATAGAGCAGAGACAGGCTCGCAACGTCTCTTCTGTGAGAAAGAGATTGCAGGGAAGAGAAAATGGCATCCCCTACTAGGCTACAAAGTCTATTTTGAACTCTGTCAAGGCAGGATAAACCTTTCTAGCAGCTCCTGCTCAGATGTGGCAACAGTAATCCATCCTTAGACGTACCTGGCTCTTATATAGGTAGAGAATTATTGTGGCATGTGTTCTTCAGACGGCTCTTTACTTCTTCCGATATCACGAAGACAGAATACATTGTGATGTCGTAATACACCATCTCTGTTGTTGTTGTTGTTGTTGTTGTTCTTCTTCTTCTTCTTCTTCTTCTTCTTCTTCTTCATATCCCCCTTCCTTCTTTCTCTTTCCAGCTGTCTCGTCGTTACTCTCCCCTCCTCCTCACCCCTCTCTTTCCTTTTATTTCTTTCTTTATATCTTTTAGTTGTTTACATCATTCCAATGCTCTCACCACTTCTCTTATCAGTCGTAATTTATTTGCCTCCTTCGCCGTTCCTCCTTGCATGTAGCATTTCTTAACTCGAGCATTAATTAATAATCATGTTAAGTCAAAATAGATTGTGATGTTATAATAGACCCTATCTGTCTTTTCCCCTCTTTCTCCACACCTCCCTTTCTCATCTCTGTCGTTTCTCCCCTCTCTTCATTCTCTTTTCTCTAGTTCCCTCTATTTATTTATATCATTCCATGTCTCTTCTATACGGCATAATCCCGTTGACGCACTAGTTCTCAGTATCTCACTAAAGTTAAGCAACATTGATCTTGCCACTACCAAATGGGTAACCATTTCGGAATATCAGGCGCTGTATGTAGGAGGGTGTCGGCACCTCCCTGCAAGAACTGCAAAAACCTAACGTCGTCATCTCTCCCAATCGACATTTACATGCGACTGGGGACCACTTAGAACTTAATATTTCCTAGACACTTCCTCCATTGGGGGAGGTCGGTTCAACTCGCCTAGGGTTAATGCAACTGGCTTTTATTTCTCTCGCATCTTCTCTTATCATTCATACTTTATTTGAGGTCTCCAGAATCATATAATACAAAACGCCACTTTACAAAAATAAAAAAAAAAGTCATAAAACGGATTCAAAGTTTCGCGATATTGTAACCCGTATATGTTAGGAACTAATAAAGATATTTGTTTGGGGTTTAATTTAAAATGACGTGTAACACCTAAACTATCATATCCTGTCATATCTATTTCAACAATGATGATAGTTGTGATGTAATCTAAATATTAATTTACTTGTCCGTACACCCAGTGTAAAAAAAATATATCATCATCGCAAACATTAATTAATGAGAAACGAATTACATCCCTTAATAGTCGCTCTTTATCCGTTAAAATTCATTAAAACCATTTTCTTTCCAAAAATTTAAAAAAACAAAACATGGCTGTCTGTTTACGGTTACAGAAGGGAAAATATTTGCAAAGTGTTATTTTCAACTATATATATATATATATATATATATATATATATATATATATATATATATATATATATATACTAGACCACCCGTGACCCGTTGGGTCAGTACGTTATATTAGCTATGGAATTCATGTATGAGCGTGACACTTGTGGCATAAAGAAAATAGTTTTTTTTTACATAACAGAAGCATTTCTATGAAAGTATATTAAAATGAAAAAAGAATATAGATAGATTTCTATGAGTCGTTCTGTTTATTATAATTGTTATTTTTTTTTAAATTACAGTTACTGAATTATAAGTGGTTGGTCATACTTATAGGTAAATATGCACTGAACAGGTATCATAATCCTTATTATAGTTAAATTCAAATTTTGATATATCATCTTTTAAATGAAATTGTTAGTTGAAAGTACAGAATAATAAAAAAAAAACACTCTCCAAATGTTAATAATGGCTTTTTAAATAGAAAATGAAAATAAAATGTAACTTTTTTCATTTAATTTAAGCAAATATTCAGTACCCATTGTGTAAAATATTTAATTTGTATGTTAATAATAAGGTCAATAAAATTAAGACAATTCTTTTCTATTTACATTTTTTGTACAATTAATTTTTTTTAAAGAAAACTTTTGTTATCCTTTTGCTTAATTGAGACTTCTTATCAGGTTCTAACTCTCTTATATCCAGATTAATTATATTAATCAATTTATTTTATTGAATATGTATCGCTGAAAAGCACGGGTGCTTAAGCACTTATTGTACAGAAAATAAATATTGTATTCATATGCTAATAATAAGGTCACTAAAACTAAGACAATACTTTTCTATTTACAACATTTTTTGTACAATTTGAGTGTTTTAAAAAAAACTTTTATGTTTTCCTTTCGCTTAACTATCCAGTTTTACATCGCTCCCTTTTTCTCTCTCTCACACATACACGTAACTATTTCTCGCGTACGTAACGAAAACAGAGGGAGTAGGAGTGTTGAAATCTATGAGAGTGAAAGTGAGAGGTGTTTTCTTTCACCGCCGCTGTTTCTATTAATAATGAGTGTTGTTTTTTAAAAGGGAGAAGTTTTTTTGAAACTGCGACAGACTTTACGAAGTTGAATGTTTTTAGCCGTTAAAAAAAAACAAAAAAAACTACGGTTGATTTTATAAAATTATTTATTTATAATGACATGAATTAAAGATTTCTCGCGTACGTAACGAAAACAGAGGGAGTAGGAGTGTTGAAATCTATTAGAGGGAAAGTGAGAGGTGTTTTCTTTCACTGCCGCTGTTTCTATTAATAATGAGTGTTGTTTTTCTTGTTTGTTTACTTTTGTTTTTTTAAAAGGGAGAAGTTTTTTTGAAACTGCGACAGACTTTACGAAGTTGAATGTTTTTAGCCGTTAAAAAAAAACCCAAAAAACTATTTGATCAAATTAAATGAAATTGTTTGTATTAAAAGCGATATAAAAATTCCGGAATTGGAATAACGGATTGAAGACGTTGCTATTTACGCATGCGCAACCGGATGTTGAAAACCGGAAATCTGATTGCAAACATACAAGATCCATAGACTTTTAGTATTATATAGATAGATATATATATACTTGTTTATTGTTTTATAAACATGCTCACATCCCGCTGCTACAAACAGCCACTTGTTTCAATCAAACAACAGATATCATCAGGCAGCGACTTGACTATTCAAATGTTCATTGAATATTCAGTGAACATTTGAATAGTCAAGTCGCTGCCTGATGGTATCTGTTGTTTGATTGAAACAAGTGGCTGTTTGTAGCAGCGGGATGTGAGCATGTTTATATAACAATAAACAAGTATTATAAGCTCTTTTTATTGAGCACTATCTAACAACCTCGTTGAATTCACTAGTCCATTACTTTTGAATAAAAAAAAACAAAAACAAAAAAAACGAGTATATATATATATATATATATATATATATATATACATATATATATATATATATATACATATATATATATAAAGAGAGAGATAGAGATAGAGAGATAGCGAGAGGGATAGATAGATAGATAGATAGATAGATAGCGTGTGCGTAGATTTAGGCTGCATGTTTTCATTTAAACTCATAGTGTTTCTGTTTAATTATCCTATTTTAAAAGTTAATTCTACTTTTCGTATAATTATTCTTGTCTGTTAAATTGCTGTATATAGGATCTGTTGGGGACCTTTTGTTCCATATTTTTTGCGACTTCACCTGGCTATTTAATTTTATGATTAAAAAAAATGTCATGTTGAAAGGACACTGTAAGTTTTTTTTTTATTATAGTTTTGTTTTAAAATTGAAAAAAAAATGTGCAAGTGAATTGACATCTGTTCATTTATAATGTATATAAAAATTATTCAGAAAATAAACAAAACAATGTGTTGTGTGTGGAATTTTCATTGAAAAAAATCTAATTTTTTTAAATCAATTCTTTTTAGTTTTCAAATCTTAAAAAATAATTTGCTAAAAATTGTTTTAAATTTCTTCGTTGTTATATTTCATATTTTATTCATTTTACTTATAACGTGTTTTAACAATTTCGCTTATAACGTGTTTTAAAATTTTTACTTATAACATATTTTAAAATTTTTATTTATAAGGTGTTTTAAAAATTGTACTTATGACGTGTTTTAAAAATTTTACTTATAACGTGTTTTAAAAATTGTACTTATGACGTGTTTTAAAAATTTTACTTTTAACGTGTTTTAAAATTTTACTTATAACGTGTTTTAAATTTTTTACTTATAACGTGTTTTAAAATTTTACTTATAACGTGTTTTCAAAATTTTACTTATAACGTGTTTTCAAAATTTTACTTATAACGTGTTTTCAAAATTTTACTTATAACGTGTTTTCAAAATTTTACTTATAACGTGTTTTCAAAATTTTACTTATAACGTGTTTTCAAAATTTTACTTATAACGTGTTTTCAAAATTTTACTTATAACGTGTTTTAAAAATTTTACTTATAACGTGTTTTCAAAATTTTACTTATAACGTGTTTTAAAAATTTTACTTATAACGTGTTTTCAAAATTTTCAACTATCGTGGAATTTCCACGGTTTCTTCTAGCGACGATTATCGTGTTACTGCGCGTACATTGTTTCTTAGTCATTCTGCGCTTATGTTGGCTTCGACATAATCGATGAATGCATTGCAATCATTCACCCTCATCAGATTCTTTACTGACAGATGCAGTTGCCTGTGAATTCGGGATTTCTTCCATGTTTTGACAAAGAGTATTTTGCTCGTCTAGTACACCACAAGGATCAGAAACATGTGCGGGTAGTACAAAGGTGAGCAGAGTCTTAGCATCCGTCAGTTTGTCTTTGCAGTGAGACGTAGAGATGGAAGTTGCCTTCATAAACATTGGATTTTGACTGTGTTGTCAGATGCATTTTGTACCCGTCCTCTAACTAGAGGAGAGTTTTTCAAAATTATAAACCCAGTTTTAAATAACTTGAACTGTTCAAATGATTCCAAATTTGCTTCAAATTCCGAAAGGTCACGAAGTAACATATACTTTTGTTTTTTTTTTACTATTAAAAAAAAAAGATTAAAATGGCTGACATATATATATATATATATATATATATATATATATATATATGTGTGTGTGTGTGTGTATATGTGTGTGTGTGTATGCATATATATTTTTTTTGGGGGGGGTCATAAGTTTTGGTTTCGGTTTCGATTTAAGCGGATGCACCCAAGTCATATGGATAGTTATCTTTTATTTTTGAAATCGCAACTTTATAATATATAAAAATCAATAGAACAATAACTCTATAATAATATATACGAAATTTGCAAGAATGAATATTTAAGCGTACTTTGAGACCGGGCTACCCCGGGCGTCCCTGCTAGCTTAGATAAATACTTTTGCGGTTTTAACAAAATAGCTACAACAATATCATAACGTCTCCATTTACGCTGAACATCTACAGAATGCCAACATCAATATATTACATATGAAATCAGTCCCCTGTGGAATTTCCACAGGTCCCGCTAGTAATCTTAGTAATATAGAATTACACCAGAGAGTATCCTATGTTTGTACAAAGCCACAATTCGACTATGCATGGAGTATTGTTGTCACATTCGAGCCGGTGCATGTATCTCTAGTTTCTCACACATAGACAGAGTCCCAAAAGAGTCTCAAATCTGCTAGTTCCCGTACTTTCGGCCAAGATTCAACCTATGTCCCATCGTCATAATGTTTCATATCTATGCCTGTTTTACAAGTACTTTAATAGAATGTGCTCCGATGAACACATAGCACTTGTTCCCATCGACATACATACTCCCGACCAACCCGATAAGCAACAAAAGTTCACGCTCTATATTGTTGAGGTCTCTAGATGCTGTAAAGCCTTTTACTCTAATAGTTTCTTCCCTCGAACTGCTAGACTTTGGAATGTCTTTTTCTGCTTCCCTGTTTGTACTAACCTACATAAGTTTAATGTAATGTGAGCAGACATCTCGCTGCTCAACTCCCCACAGTTAAGTGTTAGACACGATCCCAAACAATACTCTCTTACGTTCTAAGTGGCAGTATGCCTAGTTTGGAGTAAAAAAAATATTATATAAATGTTATACAAAATCTTGCCCATATTTAATGGTATTTTAAACAATGAATTCTTGTTTGTGCAATTAAAAAAAAAAGTACGTCTTTGGCATTTGGTGCATTTATCATACCAGGGTTGTTCTAAAAATAAAGCCTCCTATTTGTTTTTACTAAAAAAGTTGAAGAGCTATGACGACGGGAATGATACCATTAAAACGAGTGACATTTTGTGCCCCAGAATATCTGGTTCCGACGCACGTCCATGACAGAGGTTGCTTTCTTAGAGTCTCGCACAGTCAATATCTGCAACAGAGAGATGAAATGTTCGATTCGTGAATGTTCAGTCATCAAAACAGTACAATTTGTAATAAAATTTGATCCATTCTGGTAGAATAAAACATAAGAAACATTAGTTTTTGGAAAAAAAAACTCGTAATTTCTTCCCTGGGACCACTGAACTTTAGAATTCTTTTCTTGTTTCCTGTTTTCCTGACTATACTAATTTGCTGAAGTTTTAATGTAATGTGAACCAACATCTTATTGCTCACCCCTCCTCAGTTCCTTGTTAAACACGATCCCAAATAATAGCCCTTAAGTTCCAAGTGGTAATATGTCTTGTTTTGGGGTGAAAAGGAGTCAAAGAAATATAAAAATGTTACAAACTTCAACCCTTGTTTAATGACATTTTAAATAATGGAACTTGTCTTCATGGATTTTAGAAAAAATACGTCTTTAACTGTTAGTGCACTTATCTTTAATCATCAATCAATACTCCTATAAATGTGTTATTTTTGTGTGTATTGATATTCATATTCAAAACCCTTTTTTTCTATTTATTTAAAAAGAAAATACAACTTTGTTATATATGGATCTTAGAATTGCATTCACCTGCAAAAGATCTAGCTAATTTGCATATTGTTTTAAACATTCATTTTAATTAATTCCCTATTAGTTTTTTCGGTTTTCTTATGGGATGATCATCTTTAATTGACTATTACGTGTAATTATATTCATGCAGATATTCTACATGATTTATACATGTGTAATATTTGCGTAAAAAGCTTATAGTAAATACAAACCTCTTTGTATATATATTTATGTATGCGTGTATATATATATTTGTTTAAAAAAATTTGCCTAGCAAACTCCTCGGTTATTTTTTTGTCTACAGGCATGAAATTCAATATATAGGGTATACGAACCCATGCGGAACTTTATATTTAGGTTTCAGCCGGGTAAAATCAGTGCAAAAGTGTGAAAATTATAAAAAAATGGAATTTGCCAGGTGAAGGTCCAACGACGGCATCACGGATATACGTGCGTGACGTAATAGCTATTGGTTCAGGTTTTAATTTTTAACTTTGCAATAAACATGTCTATATAGTACAGTCATTAACGTCAAAGGAAAAAGTAAATCGTAAGCTAAACATTTTGATTTCGATTCTCGGTGGTGGCGCACAAGTCATTTTTTTTTGTACTTATTAGATTATTAATATATATTGGCTCCAATATAATATGAAAATAAATACGAAATATGCATTAATCAAAATATCCTATTTAAACGTATTTTACGACCGGGCAAAGCCGGGCGGCCTGCTTGTAATAAAATAAATGCACTCTCTAGTTACGGAGTCAAAGAAAAACATTTTCGTATGCAATTAAAAATATATACTGTTTAGTCTGAGTTGACATAATAACATAAAGAGTTGAACATTAAGAGATGCCATGATTAGTAAAATGTAAAGTTTTTTTAACCAATAAATAAATAACCAATAGTTACTCACATTATGCAGAAATTATGCCACACCCACGAGCGCTGGGTGTATATAGAATACTCGCCTCAGGAAAGGTAAAATTAATTCTTTGAACAGAACAGTTCTTGCACTACGTTTATGCATCCCTTATAAAAGCTATAATCAATATGTAATGGTACTAAACCTAACGTCTAGAATCCTTATTCCAATTTTGATCAAAATCATGTCATGATTGTGATCCTACATAATGTCTAAAATTTAAAGCTTTAAGCAGTCAGTCGTACATTGATCTGGCATAATTTTGGTCGTACATTTTTAGTAAAACCCGTTTAATGGGTGTTAAGAATAAAGAAGATCTCGCTTAATCGTTTTCCAATGACTTTGGATGAAATTGAATGCAATTCTGAAATATTTGAATTTTCAAATAGGATATTGTGCCCATCTTATACCCCCCTCCAAAAACATTTAAAGCATCTGAAAAAAAAAAACACAGCGATTTCGAGAATGTTTATTAATCTATGTCTTATACAGTGTAACCCGGATATAAGAGATTTCGCCAACGGGTGCAGACAACTCTCTAATATCCGGGTTATAATTATATTTGGGATCTCTTATATCCGGCTTACGCAGTACATTAACACAGGCTCTAATTTGGGCACAGAGAAAATCTCTCTTATATCCGTTTTTCTTATATCTGAGTCTCTTGTATCCGGGTTACACTACCTATAGTTAAAATTTCACAAAACTAGAATGTATCTGAATTTTCACGGATGGCTTTCATCCCCGTTTTATTCCCTTTGAAAAAGTCGATTAAACATAATATAGTCTAATATAGATTATAGATTAAACTTAATATAGTCAACATTACAACATTTTGCGCCTATCAACTATGTCATAATATCTTTTTGGATTTTCAAACTCGGAGTTAAATAGGATTATATCAGACAAATTGATACTTGATTAGGACTATTCTTTTTTCTATGTTGTTGGTTCCATTATAACTTATTTCGCTTAAGGTTCTTTCGGATAATAATTAAAACGGCTTGTTTGTTTGAATTTGGCCTTTTTTCGTTCATTACCCAAACAGAACCAGTCACTTACGAAATGCATGACGTTACCAATTTAACGCAAAATTGCAAACAATTACCAAAATTCATTCATTCGTGAGTATTGCCAAAACACATTTCATTTGAAGTAATATGCTTCCAAACATCAGGAAATTACCCATCTTACTTATTCCGTTATTATTATTAATAATAAATTATTATTATTATTATTATTATTATTATTATTATTATTATTATTATTATTTACTCACTAGGAGTAATCATAAGATTTCTTTTTGATAACAACTTGTGGTGTTCCCTGAAGTCTGAGTGACAACAAGTCTCCAAGTCTCTCCACATTTCCAGTACTCACCACCTCCTTCGATAAATTTTGCAAAAGAATTTGCGTTATCGCAACAGCCGCTTACCATTGATTTCTTGTTGGTCTGCACTGGAATTTGGATGGCAATAAGCCCCCCCCCCCTAAGGTTCTAGTCATCTTTGTACTCAATCAGCGGATGTCTGGCTAGTGCTTTCTCTCCTCGGTCTTTCCATTCTCCTTGACCCCTCACTTATTTGATGTGATGCCAGTTTATGGTGACTCCCCCAAACACAAGGGGGCTGTATCTTACAATTATACCGTTTCCATTTTCATGATTCCATGTGATGTTCCTTTGTGCTTTACATCTGGAGAAGTTCCATATGTCCATTTTGTGTCTGTAGTTCATGTGTGTTAGTCTCCACATCCAAGGTGTTTCCTTCATATTTCTGCAGTTTTCGTTATTTTTATCCATTGTATCTTCTCAACCATCCCTGATTCCAATCTCTCCCAATTTTTTCTTCTAAGTTTTTCAGTATTGTTTCCTAGCGCACCTACTATTACTGGTGTTATCTTGACTTTTTTCATCTTCCAGATCTCTTTGAGCTCTCTAGCCAACTCCTTCTCCTTGATCTTCACTCTGTGGTCTAATGGGACGGCAAAATCTACAATTTGGCAAGACTTTTCCTTCTTGTTAACTTGTGGTCTTCTTATTTGGATCGTTTTATCCGTTTGTATATCTATGACCCATAGCATCTTGTGATTTTCGTTTTCCAGTACAGCTTCCGGTTTGTGCTTGTCTGGGTGTTCAAAATGCAATTGTTGGCATAATTCACAGTGCACTGTCTTCCCTACTTGATCGTGTCTATTATTATTATTATTATTATTATTATTATTATTATTATTATTATTATATTATTATTATTATTATTATTGTTGTTGTTATTATTATCATCATTATCATTATCATTATATTATTATTATTATTATTATTATTATCATTATCATTATTATTATTGTTATTATTATTATTATCATTATTATTATCATTATTATTATCATTATTATCATTATTATTATTATTATTATTATTATTATCATTATCATTATTATTATTATTATCATTATTATCATTATTATTATTATCATTATTATTATTATCATTATTATTATTATTATTATTATTATTATTATTAGCCCATAAGAAGCTTTCACACAGGTCATCAAATATCTCTCCTTGAAAACAACCTGTGGTGTCCCTGGAATACAAGTCTCGCCAGATTTCCAGTACTCTCAACCTCTTTCCATTATATTTGCAAATGAATTTGCATTATCGCAACAGCCGCTTACCATTAATTTCTAGCTGGCAGCGGCCATTGGTCTTCACTGGAATTTTAGTGGCAATAAACCTCCCCAAGCTCCCAGTTCTCTTCGCATTTGTCCAGCGGAGGTCTGGTCAGCGCTCTCTCATCGGTCTTCCCATACTCCTTGATCCGTCTCGGCTACTTGGCATCATTCTTTTTTTTTGGGTGGGGGCGCTGATTGGGCAATGGGGTGAGGAGATAGTGAGCTTATAGATATACAGCTTCATTGTTCTTGATTCCATGTAACGCTTCTTCATGTTTTGTCTCTGCAGCAGTTCGTCTGGTCCATGCATGTGGCTCATGTGTGTTAGTCTCCACATTCAAGGGTTTTTCCTTAATATTTAAGATGTTTTCATTATTGTTATTCCTTGTATTTTCCAGCCATTCCTCTGATTCCAATTTCTCTCATTCTTTTTTTTTTTCAAAGTTTTTAGGAATTATTCCTAATGCTCCTAGTATTATAGGTACTATCTGGATTTTTCTTCATCATCCATATCCCTTTCAGCTCTCTGGCTAGCTCTACGTATTTGCTCTGTTTCTCCTTTTCTTTGATATTTATCCTGTGGTCAGCTAGAACAGCAACGTCTACGATTTGACAGGACTTTTCTTTCTTGGCAAGTACTCGACTCCATATTTACATTAGATTTAAAATTGACCATGTTATAGTCAGCTGGGAAGTAGTCCTATAGTATTATGTTGCACAGACGGATAGTTCTGGGAAAGAAAATGTTAAACATGATTTCTATTCAGAAAACTCTGCTAAAAAAGAAGACGGTGTGAATTTTACGTTGCCATAGCGTGTTGAGAGTCATTTTCGATTAAGTTTTTTTTTTTAAATTTAATGAATTTCATGCTTCCATCAAAACTAATCATCTTTTGATAGCTCAGTAGCTAATAGCTTTGGCAGCTTGCGTAACTACCACGAAGCTGTTGTCACGAAGTTTCCGGAAACTGGACGAATACCATTATTTTTGCTTTCTTTTTTATATAGATTGTCCAAAAAGTCACTGAAGGGTTTTGGACTTAAATAAATTTTTTATTTTGATGATATCTTTCTGTAATTTTATCAAAATCGGACTAAAACATTGAGAAATTAATAAAAAAAAATGCAAAATTCAAACAATAAAAAATAATGTCTTTTAAATGTTGCCTATTCTCAGCTTTGCATATTTGTGTTCGTTCCAAAACATTATTCATGACAGATTACAGAATCTCTGGATTGCGATTTAACTCCCTTATTTCGCTCCTGATGGTTGCTTTCAAATCATTGCAAATTTTGGGGTTTAACGTTTTGTGGTTTGCCAGCTCAGGAAACGAAATAAGGGAGTTAAATCGCAATCCAGAGATTCTGCAATCTGTCATGAAAAATGTTTTGGAAAGAACACAAATATACGAAGTTGAAAATGGGCAACATTTAAAAGACATTATTTTTCATAAATAAAGATTGTTTGAATTTTACAGGTTTTAAATTTCTCAATGTGTTAGTCAGATTGTATTAAAATTACAAAAAGATATCACCAAAAATAAAGAATCTTTTTAAGTACAAAATCCTTAAGTGACTTTTTGGACACCCTATAGTTAATACTGTTTGTCACTTGCTTTTTTTTTTCTTTTTAGACTTTAATACCTTCGTTGTTAATTGATTCGGAATAAATATTATTGAGTTGATAAATTTTCCTAGATTTATCTGCACTTTAAACAGTTGTTTATGATTTTTATGCGTTTTTTTTAAGTGCATTCATTTCCCGAATTTTAAACTATTTATCACTCTAGTGATAAGTTAGTTTAAAATATCATAGCGTATATACTCATAGGCAAAATAAATAAATAAATAAATAAATAAATAAATAAAAATAAAAAATGGGCCAAGAGTAAAAGAAGGAAGAAATCGATTTTTCAATAGTTTTCATGAATTTTTGTTAATTTTAACTGAAAATTTATATATTGCAGATCATTATTATTATAGCATATAATAATAAGTAGAAAAATTAATCCTAAAAATGGTAAGACCGCATCTTGGCGAGGATATAAAAACCCGAATTGCAGGATTAAGGCAGTCCAAAATAACTTACAAGCAGATTTTTGATATTTTAAGAAAAGAAAATGTGAAAACATCTCTTTCTGTAGTGAAGCGAATTGGTCAAAGGTGCGAAGTCGAACGCTTGGTGAAAGGGAAAATCTGGATCTGGCCGCCCTAGAGCATTCACTTTGAAGGACGACCACAGGCTTAAATTAACTGTTTTGAAGGATTGAAAGAAAACTTATGTTGACCATAGCAAAGAATTCAAAATAGAGGCTGGAAATTCTTTCTAGATATACAATATCTAGACGAATGAAAGGAATGGGATTTTCTTCTAAAAGGTGTGCAAAGAAGCCATTTTTATCTAAGAACAACATCAATGATAGAAAGAGATTTTTCTTGTGTTATGGCAAGAAAGATACAGACTGTTTCATGAATGTTTTCTGGTCAGATGAACCAAGATTTTGTCTTATTAATGATGCTCCCAAACGGTGCATTCGAAGAACCGGAGAAAGTTTCATAAAAACGAAATTCAAACACGGGAATGGAGAGATAATGGTATGGGGAACTTTTACTGCGGCAGGAGTTGGGGAACATATTAGATGTGAGAAGTCAATCAATGCAAAGGAATACATTCGAATATTAGAAACAGGACTGTTATCAAGTATCCAGAAGCTGGGAATATCTCAGAACATTATTTTTCCACATGATAATGTCCCTACACACACTGCTAAAGTCACAAAAATGGTTTTCTGATAATTCAATTGATGTGACGTTTTGGCCAGGTCTAAGCCCCGATTTAAACCCAATCGAGAATATTTGGTCCATAATATCTCGTGCATTGGATGGAAGAACTTTTGAGAACAATAACAAACTGTGGGAAGCTGTGCAAAGCGAATGGAATAGCATCTCCTCCTCTTCACAGTGTTCCACTTTGGTTGAGAGCATGTCTAAAAAGATTGACTCCTTAAAGAAATCAAAAGAGAATGCGATTCCATACTAAACATTTGTTAGAGTAAATGTCTTGTTTTGTGTTATTAGTCGTTTAAGTTTCCTTGTTCAATTGTTCTTTGTCAATATAGTTTTTAGTGCAATAAAATGTATAAAATTTGTTTGGCCCATTTTTTTTTGTTGCTCAGGAGTGTATGTAATATATGTGTATATATTGTCGAAGAATTATTTATTAATTCTTATGTCGTTTTTAAATTGGTTTTGAAAAGTGTTATTTTTCTACATTCCCGACTTCTGCTTATTCATTCATGTTTAGCCGACATTGGAATTAAATTCTCTGTTATCGTTTATGTTTCTGTTGTTTTTTATGATCATATGTCAATAAAAAGAAAAACAACATAAGTATTAAACTAAAATGTTATTATCATTATATATATGTATGTATATATCTGTGTGCATATATATATGTATATATATGTGTATGCATATATATATGCGCGCGTCTATATATGTATCAATTTGTGTATGTATGTATATATGTATATATATATATATATACATAGATATTGATTAGATTAATGATAATAAAATGTAGGTAGCTGAACACATATGTTGATTGTATCTTATTGCTATAAAACATAATAAACAAATAAAAACACAGACAGGAACACCAGTCCCCCCTCTCTCTGTTTATATATATATATATATATATATATATATATATATATATATATATATATATATATATATATATATATATATATTGTTGTTTTTAAAATATAATTATCCACTGACACGTGTTTTGTCGTCTAAGACTTATCAGAGTGGCTGAATCTGGCGAGATTCGAACGACGAAACACGTGTCAGTGGATTATTATATTTAAAAAACAGTACATATGCCACTCTCCATTTGTGGGTACAAAATTCGTCAAAGGGAAAATTATTCGGAACTCTCTCTCTCTCTCTCTCTCTCTCTCTCTCTCTCTCTCTATATATATATATATATATATATATATATAGATAGATAGATAGATAGATAGACAGATATATGTGTGTTGTTTATTTGTTTTGTTTGCCATACTTTTTGAATGAATTCTATTAGTTATACGAAAGTGCATTTTTACTTATATGCGAGTTCGGAATAATTTTCCCTGTGACGAATTTTGTACCCACAAATGGAGAGTGGCATATGTACTGTTTTTAAAATATAATAATCCACTGACACGTGTTTCGTCGTTCGAATCTCGCCTGATTCAGCCACTCTGATAATTCATAGACGACAAAACACGTGTCAGTGGATAATTATATTTTAAATACAACAATATATATATATATATATATATATATATATATGTATGTATATAAATGATAATTACAGTTAATTTTACCAAAATGATTCAAGATGGCAAAACTATAGTAAATTATAAATGTTAAAGAATTAATATTTATAACGTAATCTCAACCAGATGTAAAATCTCGATAAAACCAAATAGGAGATAGAGCTTATAATAAGAGCAAATAGTTAATAAAACATGTTTAAAAACTCTTTGAAAAACAGTTAAAACATATTTAATTTGAAAAGGAAACACTTAATAAGTGGACAGTCCTTAATCTGCGGAGTTCCTAAACTTTACTTTTCATCAGAGGGTAGGATTTAGTAAAATGCGGGATCGGATTTTGCTTGCAAAAGTATTTGATGAAACTACAAGTAAGTCATATATTTTACTTGATAACAAAAAATGAAGCAGAGAGAATAGGGTGAATAAAAAAGTGATTTCATGTGAATGGATTTTTTTCTTAATTAAGCCCCGCCCCAACAGTCAAGTTTTACATTTCTTCCCCTTTTTTTACGCACATTTTATCTTTCTTTTAACAATATTATTGTAATTCTTTCCCTTTTCCTTGTACTTATTTGTGAATTATTCCACGGATTTCGGCCTTTTGGATTACTTTGGATCATCTTCCAATTATGCGATTCCCTTGGATTTTACTTGTGCGAATGAAAATTTAACTAACTTTCTTGGATTCTGCATTTTTAGATTTTACCATCATTGGATACTTTACCCTTCACCAGACTATCCATTAACGTGAAATCACATTTTTATTCACCGTATTCCCTCTGCTTCACTTTTTGTTATCAAGTATGATCCATGACTTACAGTTTCATCAAATACATTTGCAAGCAAAATCCGATCCCGCATTTTGCTATTTCCTACCCTCTGATGAGAAGGAAAGTATTTCTTCGAAACTCTGCGGATTAAGGACTATCCACTTATTTAGTGTTTCCTTTTTAAAATTAAATGTTTTTAATTCTTTTTCAAAGAGTTTTTTTAATATGTTTTATTAACTACTTGTTCTTGTATACACACACACACACACACATATATATATATATATATATATATATATATATATATATATATATATATATATATATATATATATATACAGTAGCGTCCAAAACTAAGTGACAAATTTTAAAACCTAATATTTGTTAGAAATAACAACTGTGAAAAGCTGAAATTTTGACAACTGGTAGTCGTTATCATCCATAATATCATACTAAAGTTTGAATCATTTGCAAAGGATAGAAAAAAAATTATAACATTTATTTATTTTCAAAATAGGAACGTCCAAAAGTAAGGGACAAAATTGAGAAAAACAATGTAAACAGTATACTATATTCAAATTTTTTATTTCCTCTAAAGAAAAAGTCTTACTTAGTCATTTGTAAACGTTGCATCAGCCGGCACCATGGCGAAACACCAAAACTTGATTACTCTGTGAGAAAATCTATTATGAAGACACACAAGAAAAAGCACACCATTAGAGAGATTTCAGAGAAAGTGAAACGTTCCAAGAGTGTTGTAGGCAGGGTTGTTAAAGCCTACAATGATACTGGCAAAATAGTTAGTGCTTTTAAAACCGGCAGACCCCGCAAAACTTCGGCAAGAGAAAATCGAATAATGCAGCGTATGTCATTAAAGGATCGTTTTAAGTCTTGCACTAAAATTAAAAAGGGTTATGAATAGTACCTCATGTGTTAATGTGTACTTGCAGACTGTTTCTAGATGACTGCAAGAAATATGGTTGTTTAATCGAACCCCAGGGAAGAATCCACTTGTTAGTTCGAAGAATAAGAAGAGATTAGAGTTTGCAAACAGGTATGTAATTTGGACATATGAAAATTAGGCAAAAGTATTTTACAGTGATGAAAGAAAGATTAATTTATTTGGAAATAATGGAAAAAACAATATAAAGAGACGTATTGGTGAAAGATTAAGTGCAAAGTGTACTAAGAAAACTGTCAAGTTTGGGGACGGAAACGTCATTGTATATGGAATGTTATCTAGCCAAGGTACAACGTCTCTTGTCCAGTTACAAACTCGTGTAAATGCGCAGATCTATAAAAACATTGTTCAAGATCATGTTGTGCCAATCATACAGAATTCAAGTTTCGGCAGGGCTACTTTTATGGAAGATAATGCCCCATGTCACAAGGCAAAGGTGGTAATGAATTACCTTAGCGAACAAGATTTCGAAATTATGGATTGACCACCGCAAAATCCTGACTTAAATCCAATTGAAAATCTTTGGAAGACCTTAGGAGTGAAAGCTATGGAAAGAAATCCCACTAACACAGAAGATTTGTGGGTGGAGCTTCAAGAAGAATGATCTAAAATTAGTATCGAGGATTGTCAAGAACTG
>NC_136500.1:84339309-84359309 GCF_053919585.1 Euprymna scolopes
AAAAATTGAAAAAAAAAAAAATCATTTCAACATTTGAAAGGGATACTCACTTTTTAGTTACCACGTTCTGGTAAATCGGTCACTTTTTATTTATTTATTTATTTTTTTCTAAATACAGAAGTGTCTTCGAGAGATATAAAATGGTCGCATGTTGACGAAGCAATGTATCGGGAGGCGTACGGGATTAAAAATTATTGGTAAATTTTTAGATTAGGTCCACCTCCTCAATTTTCTTTTAAATGACGACTTGAAATGGTTTTCGACTATGCTGAATACGAAAATCGCATCGAAATTTTGCAGAAATAAGTAGTTATCAAGATATACAAAGTTGTATTATGCATTGTAATCTTTAGCGGCCATCTTTTTTACGTGTGTGTATTTGTTTATGGCGCGTGTGCACGTATAAAGATGGCCGCCGAAGAATACAATGCATAATACAGCTATTTATTTCCGCAAAATTTCAATGCAATTTGCGTATTCAGCATACTCGGAAACCTATAAATGTCGTCATTGAAAGGAAAATTGTGGAGGTGGACCTAATCAAAAAAAATACCAAATTATTAAACATTTCTCCAGCATGTTAGTGAAATTTATAATACTTTAAAAAAATTAAAAAGAAACAAAACAAAAGTTTTGAAAAAAAAACTCACCTTTCACAAAAACAATTTAAAAAAAAAACCACAAACTGACTAAATAAGTAAAAAAAAAAAATAATTAAAAATCTCGAAACTTTATTTTCATGAAAACAATAAAAAAAAGTCCTGTTCTCTCTATTTATTTTCTTTGAGAAACAAATATATTTCTGACTTACAAATGCGGTAGAGACTCATTATTTTTACTTTCTATGGTTTTGATATACCGCGTTTTTATTGCTTACAAAATGGGTGACTGATTTATCAGAACGTTGTAAATAAAAAGTGAGCATCACTTTCAAATGTCGAAATAATGATTTCTTTTTTACATTTTTTTAAAAATAATCTGTTTAATTAGTGTCCAATCAATAATAATCCAGTGAAAAAAAATTCCAAAAACCTATAAGTATAGAAATTAAGCATGGGAGTATACAACAACGTCGCCTTTCGCACTTTTACAAACATTTTTAAAAAAAAGTAACTAAACCATTTATTGATAATTTGTCACGTGTACAAACATTTATTTATTTACGTAGGCTTAACTCCTTTCATGAATAAGAAAAGTTTTACTCTTTAAGAATAATAAAAGGAAAAAGTTACTGAACATTTATAAAAGGACTTCTTTTCATGAAGGCCAGAGGAATAGTTGGCCGAAAATTCGTGAAACAACAACTAATAAAGAAATAAAAATGGTGCTAATGCAGAGAGCGATCCGCGCTATTTTTTAAACGTTTTACGATATGTGTTTTTTTTTATTTATTCAATTGTAAGGTTAAAGTACAGAATAGGTACAAAACATCCTTACCTCCCCATGTTAAGAATGACTTTTTAAATAGTAACATTATTTCAGCACGGATCACTCTCTGCATGAGTAATCTTATATCGAAAACAACAAAAAAAAAACAAACTAAAAAGCAAGCAACAAACTTTTTTTTTTTTTGGCCTTATATAATAAAGAAAAGATGTGTAAATTAAAAAATTTGGAAGATAAACAAAAGAAATATGTTTTTTTTTTTTTTTTTTTTTTTACTTATCGAGTTAACAGAAAATTAAACCTTTCGTCAATTCGTGGCTGTGAAATGAATCGAACCGGAAGTTCAGTTTTATCAACAGAACAGATTCGCAGAAACGATAAATAAATATATTTATTTTATTTAATATTTTAATTTTAATTAGGTAAATTTATTTTAATAACATAAAAACATACCTCGACTCTAAAAATGGGTTGTCTGAAAATTTCAAATAAATTGGTAACGTATAAACATGGTTTTATTTCTTTAGAACGAACCAACTTTACATTTTATATATATATATATATATATATATATATATATATATATATATATATATATATATATAGTGAACGAATGACAAAAATCTATATTTCAAAGTTCATGATGTTGACCATCTTCCAATCTCGTCCTTTAATTCAGTTGACATTTACAATTCTTGACAGTATCTGTTTCGTATAAAAAAATCAATCACTTAATTATTATATCAATTAGTGAATGTATTTTGCCCAAAATTATATATATATATATATATATATATATATATATATATATATATATATATATATATATATATATATATATATATATGATAAATCTACGTACGCTTTTGTTATAATTTACAACTCGTTTCTTATTTAAAATAATGAATTTCTTCACATTTGACAAATAAAACATAGCCTTATGGAAAACATAAATACATCTGTAATTATATAAATATTACAATAACTTTGATTTAAATTTTTCTATAATGTTCGCTTGAAATCTATTTAAGAACTTTTGGTGGAAATAATAATGGTTCCCACGTGTTGTAAAAGAAAGACTCTTCTATAAAATGAAATGCGATCTTTCCGTTATCAATCTCTTTAAATGTAAACAAAGAATTGATATAGTTTCTTCTACTACTAATAACCAGTTCGGTAGTTTAGGCAGTAGACTTATATATATATATATATATATATATATATATATATATATATATATATATATATATATATATATAATAAGTATCTAAAATCGTAAAAACTGATCTTAAAAATAGCTTTTCTCTCTTATAGATAAAAGAGAATAATTTTACAAGGGAATATTTTATGCTACACCGCCAAAGTAAGATAATAAAACAAAATAAAATACAAAATAAAAATATTAATGATAATGTCGTTCATCAAATTCCCTCTGTGTTGGTTTACAATATCACGTCAGCTGATATTTGGGCTTGATGATGGAAAAGTCACTTTCGATTAATGTTTAGTCTTTAAATATGCAAACGAAGAAATGATTTGCGGCGATTTTAAATGGTGCCATTTCTTTTATCGTAAATTGAATTCATTAACAAGAAAATTTGTTTAAATAAAATGGTGAGGTACGCCCGGGCTTCAACAGAGGATCATTCGATCTGCGGTCGAACGCTCTACCACTAAGCTATATCTCCAGATTATAAGAAATATGTTTTTTTTGTCGTGTTTTTTTTTTTTTTAAAAGAATAATTTGCTGAATTTTTATTATCTCCCTTTTTCGGTGTAACGTAAAAATGATTTTTTTTTTTTACCTATAAGAGAGTACAGCTATTTTTAAGATCAGATTTTTTCGATTTTCGATACTTATTGGATAAATTTCTATACAAAGCATATCTAAGAACACTGCCAGACATATAAATTAGCTTTGTGTGAAATTTAAAAAGATAAGCTCAGCCGTTTTCGGAACCTGTGAGGAACTATCTCTCTCTTTCTCTCTCTCTCTCTCACACACACACACACACACACACACACACACACACACACACACACACACACACACACACACTCACAAAGTGATATATATATATATATATATATACACATACATACATACATACATACATATATATATGTATATATATATTTATATATACTGTATAACAGTAATATTAATCGCAGTGCTGATGCTGTTACTAATAATGTATTGTAGAATAATAGTCCATTAATGAATAAATATTTAACAGATAATGCTATATACAAAACACCATTAAATAATATTAATAACTAGCGGGGGTACCCGGCGTTGCCCGAGTGTTTGTTTCCGGGATGGGGGGGGGGGAGTTTTAAAAAATGTTATGGTAGGTAAGTAGGTAGGATCAAACCCGGAGTCATGAGTAAAAGTAGGAAAATAAAGTGTGAAAAAAAACAAAAAAAACATCTGCAACGTTAACAGTTCGGCCACCAAGAAAAGTCCATTCCAGTTGTTTAGGAAAAAAAAAAAAAAAAGAAAAGAAAAACGACTACGGTAGGTCGGCGCGAACGTGAAAGTATAATGTGAATTGTCCAGCACGCTAACCAATACGCCACAGAGCACTGCAGCTTAGTTTAGTGATTTTAAATAACTTCACATGAAAGAACTACGAAACCAAACCGGTGTTCTCTTCTCAACTGTTCCTTGTGAACGATCCCCAAACGGTGTTAAGTGGTGGCAGGGGGAGGAGGAATTTATTAGAGAGAAAATATTTTACCACTTCCATTGATCCTAACCGATTTGGGCCGTGACTTCTCAGCAGAAAAAGTATAGAAATCTAAGATTATCGAGGAATTTGAGAAATAATAAGCCTATAACACACCTCAGATATTGTTCTGCCGTTTGTGCATATTATATTTGCATGAAATATCTTGATTTTTAATCCTATTAATGTCAAAATCAGACGGGAAAAAATGAGTTCATTTTATTTATATAGATAGAAGATAGAAGATAGAAGATAGATAGAAGATAGATAGAAGATAGAAGAAGAAGAAGAATAGAAGAAGAAGAAGAAGAAGAAAGAAGATAGATAGAAGAATAGAAGATAGAAGAAGAAGATAGATAGAAGAAGATAGATAGAATAGAAGAGAAGAAGAGAAGAGAAGAGATGAGACAAAGAGAAAGTAAACACAGTGACTACACAGAGTAAATTCAAGTGCATTTATGATTATTATATGATGACATTCAGAGGTGAAAGATATCTAAATGTGTGAAAAATAGGAATATCAGTACCAATAGCCACTAAAAAAATATTCAAATTAGTTTTACTTTGCAACATAAATAGTAGAAAGAGTAAATACTAAATGGCATCAAAAATCAAATTAAAATATGAAATAAAAGATTGGTTGGTTGGTTCGTTGTTTTACGGCATATCGACCCTTTTCGGGTTATTTAATGCCGAATCCAAAGATTTTGAAGAAAAAATTTTTTTAATAGAATATATTTGTTGTTTTCAAGTCGGTTTCTATTTAACCCATAGTTGGGACCCTAACAGGTACTACCACTCCGGGTCAGAATGGACCTGGGAGCAATGGTAATTAAAGGGTAGCTCCACACTCCCCAAAGCCTTCACCACTTGATATAGTTTAAGGTCATATCCAGGACGGAAATAAAAAGAAGCATTATAACTAAATAATGACGCATAAATTAGTGCTTTGCTTTTTAAGCAATAATTAGTTAGAAATTAATTAATTAATTAATTAATTAATTAATTGATATATCCTGTATAGTTTCTGTAAAAAAAAACATGCTAAAACGCGTAAAATGCTATGCCACGTGTATGAATACTGTTAATTTTTCCGTTAAGCTTTGTAATTGATGACGATCAGATATATTTCTGATGATCAATGACACCGTACAACTACAATACATTATTATTATTATTATTATTATTATTATTATTATTATTATTATTATTATTATTATTATTTACTCACTAGGAGCACACAAGCTATCTTTGAGAACAACTTGTTGTGTTCTCTGGAGTCTGAATGACAACAAGTCTCCTCAGACTTCCAAGTACTCTCCACCTCTTTCGATAACCTTTGCAAAAGAATTTGCGTTATTGCAATAGGCGCTTATCATTGATTTCTCGTTGGCAGCGACCATTGATGTTCACTGGAATTTGGGTGGCAATAAGCCTCCCCAAGACCCCAGTCCTCTTTGTACTCAATCAGCGGAGGCCTGGCTCGTGCTTTCTCTCCTCGTTCTTTCCATCCTCCTTGACTCCCCTCGCTTATTTGCTGTGGTGCCAGTTTATAGTGACCTTCTTCATGTTTTGCCTCTGCAGCAGTTTTCATGATTCCATGTGATGTTCTTTTGTGCTTTATATCTGTAGCAGTTTCTATATGTCCATTTTGTGTCTGTAGTTCATGTGTGTTATTCTCCACATTCAAGGTTTCCTTAAAATTTCTGCAGTTTTTATTATTGTTGTATTTTCTAAGCTATATTATTATTATAGGCTCACAAGGAGCTTTCACACAGGACATCAAAGGTCTCCCCATTGAAAACCTGTGGTGCTCTCTGGAAGCTGAGTGACAACAAGTCTCCCCAGATTTCCAGCACTCTCCACCTCCTTCAATAACATTTGCAAATAAATTTGCGTTATCGCAACAGCCTCTCACCATTGATTTCTCGCTGGCAGCGGCCATTGGTCTCCTCAAGGTCCCAGATCTTTTTGCACTTGTCCAACAGAGGTCTGGTCACCGCTCTCTCCTCAGTCTTTCCATCCTCCTAGGCCCTTCTCGGCTATTTGGTATCACACTTTGGAGGGGGGGGCGATGATGGGGCAGTGGGAAGGGGTGGAAACATTGTAGATATGCAGCTTCAATGTTCTTGGTTTCATGTAACGCTTCTTCATGTTTTGCCTCTGCAGCAGTTTGTCTGGCCCACGCATGTGGTTCATGTTGATTAATCTCCGCATTCAAGGGGTTTCCTTAATGTTTCAGCTTTTTTCATTATCGTTTTTCGTTGTATCTTTTCAACCATTCCTCTGATTCCAATTTCTCTAATTCTTTTTCCAAAGTTTTTCGGAATTGTTCCTAGTGCTCCTACTATTATAGGCATTATTTTGATTTTCTTCATCAACATATCTCTTTTAGCCCTCTGGCTACCTCTATTATTATTATTATTATTATTATTATTATTATTATTATTATTATTATTATTGTGGTTGTTGTTGTTGTTAATATTATTATCACCTGCTATTCTATTATTATTAGTTGTTGTTATTCCTCTTAATAATAATAATAATAATAATAATAATAATAATAATAATAATAATAATAATAATAATAATAATAATAATAATAATAATAATAATAATAGTCGTACTCACTAGAAGTTCTCACACAGGTCGTCATCAGAGATTACCCACTGACAACAACCGATGGTGTTCCCTGGAGTCTGGGTGACAGCACGTCTCCCAGATTTTCTGTCATCTCTGCCCTTTGCAAATAAATGTGTGTTATCGCAATAGTCATTTACTATTGTCTTCGAGCTGGCCCTTCACTAGAATTTAGGGGGTAACAACATTCCTCTTTGCACTCATTTAGTAGAGGTCTGGTTAGTGGTTTCTTTCCTCAATCTTTCTATCCTCCTTGACCCTCCACAACAATTTGGTGTGTTGGCGGTGGATACCGACATTATTATTATTATTATTATTATTATTATTATTATTACAACTGGCAAATTGTAGACTTCTCAGTGCCCTGGGACAGGAACGTGAGAGAGAAGGAGAACGAGAAGTGGAGCAATTATGCTCTATTGGCCTTGGAAATAAGGTGCATACGCGGGGTTAAAACACAAATAATCCCGGTAGTAGTTGGTACACTAGGAGTAGTATCAAGTCGTCTGGAAGGACAATTGAAAAAACTACAAATCCCCGCTATTGTAGGTACCACTAAAATCCTTAGGAAAACCTTTGATCTTTGAAGCTCCTGGTTTGAAGCCGGGATTGAGGAAGTCCTCTGGAAATTAATCCTATCCCTTGATAAACGTAATCAGAATTATTATAGTTGTTGTTGTTGGTGGTTTATTTGGCACTGGAGATTTCATATTTAAGATTATACCTTATAATATACTAGCCTGGGTACCCGGCGTTGCCCGGGTATTTGGAGGTGTGTGTTGAGCAAAAAAAAAAAAAAAAAAAGAAAAAAAAGTGGTAGTAGGCAAGCAGGTTCGAACCCGTACGCGAAGGAGGAAAAGAACGTGAAAAAAGTGACGTGTTTGCTGTTGCGCCTATCGCCAAACCGGAAGTGATGTAGGTTTAAATTAAGGCTAGACAATCGAAAATATCGACGAAAAAAGCAACCCCTCCCCGTAGAAAAGTGTCCAGTTGAGAGTAAAGGAATTAATATTTTTAGCCAATTTTTCGATATTTTTCGTTGGAAGGGTCGAGCTTCAAAATGATAGCAATATCGTGAAAATCCCTCCCCTCTGTAGAAAGTTTTAGGCAGACAGACATGCATACATACATACATACATACATACATTTAAACAGACAGGTGAGATTTATATTATAGATGTATATTCATATAATTTTGTCATTTTCTTTCACACTGAATTCACATTGACATTTTAAAAATCCTATTTTAATAATAAAAAACAACAAAGATTTTTCTTTACTCACTTCTGATTTTCCGTGCGGTCACAAGAGGCGGACATTTTAATCCTCCGTTTCTCGGATTCTGAAGTCGAGTCCGATGTCTCACCTGGAAATATCCGGAGCGGATCCACCGACTCCACTCGCCAACGATGCAATCCGTTCGGTCGATGGGTGGAGTTTTCGTCGCGGGGGGAACGGTACTACTCCCCGACACGCCCGGCAGTATCGGCGCGGTGACGTGCGTCTCCGAAGAATGTCTCAAGTGTAAAACATGGGGAATGTTTCTGGTCGATGATCCTGCCGCACGGGGGCCCGGTTTGGTATTTGTTATTTTCGTTTTTGACGGAACGATAATGATCGAAACAGAAGTGGTTGGATCGGTCAGCAAGAAAACAATATAGAAGAACAGAAGAAGGAGATGCGATATATCCAGTCGGCAATTCATATCGGCGCGCAAGAAGACTACTGATCTGTTGTTTTTAAAGAAATGTTATTCCTCGCCAATTTAATAAAAAGAACAAAAACAACACTTTTCTTACTTTTTCCTCTGTATTTATGTATATTAATTTTTTTTTTTCTCTTTTGATTTCCTATTTTTTTTTTTTTTTTTTTTTTTTTTTTTTTTTTTTGCTACCCGTCCGTCCGATCACTGCCTGCCTGGCCGCCCAGCACCCAGCAAGAGTTTTAAACCGCTATTTGTGTAATAAATAGCCACCTCCGTGTTTAGAAAAAAAAAAAAAAAACCCACGCACACAGTTGCTGGCTTCGACGACATTCCTCCCTTTCTTTCTTTTATGCCCCCCCCTCTATCAGTTTTGTTGGTTCGTCTTTCTTCGGTTTATATGGGTCTTATTTATTTAATTATATATTTATTTATTTGATTGTTTTTATACGTGTTTGTATTTTGGGGCTGGATTTTATATTTTCCCTTTCGGGTATTTTTACTTGTTGTTTTGTTTGGGTGCAAATAACAGTTACAGCTGGCTTATAACGATGTACACAATAATATACATATTCAATCGTCCTCGGTCCCCCTCTCTCTCCTACACACATATACATCCGCGTGCGCACGCTCTCTCTCTCTCTCTCTCTCTCTCTCTTTCACACACACACACACGCACACACACACACACACACACACACACACACACACACACACACACACACACACACACTTTCTATAGTAAAAAAAAAAAGAAGGAAATTTACCTGCCTTTCCGCGTGACTAATAATTAGATTTTACGTCACTCTATAGTAGAAGAATCCATACCCCCCTCTCCTCCCAAAAGGGGTCATTCTGAATATATACAAACTTTCTTGTGGTCACAATCGACGGAATTCCCCCGCGATGGACGCCTTAAGCGACCAGCAATAATAAACAAACTACCGAAGGAGGTGTTAATATCTGGAAGGATGGTCCCCAGAGACATAATTCACAATGATCAAAGAGCGAGGGCTTCTGTGCCGGGTAAAATAATAATTAGAATCCAGTGGTGAGATTTCTACCTATACGCCAGCACCTCTTATTTTCACTCTACGTTCACTAAAGAGAAGAGAGGGGGGAATCAAGTAAAGCTATTTTTGAGAGAGAGAGAGAGAGAGAGAGAGAGAGAGAGAGAGAAAGGGGAGGGGAGAAAGAGAACGGGGAAATGTCATACACCCAAGGGTGATGCTAATTATATATAAAAAAAAAAAACATCGTTTTCTAAAAAACAAAAATCTGTCTTAATTCATTCTGAAAACTAAACGGAACTTCCATGAGTAAAGTTTCTTTCCAAGAACTACCCGTTTTTTTTCTGTACAAAATACTACGGAGCTGTTTTCCAGCTGGCTACAACCTGTTAACAAATTCTTGTTGGGCCGTCCTATTATATATATAATTCTGGTCAGTTTCAACCATTTGTCGTTATTCGTTACAGTGTTGTCTCACCGTCCACCTGACGAATTCATCAACCCTTATCCTTGAGTGGCATTTAGACCTTGATATGCGGCGACTCAAAGCAAACATGTCATTAGTATTTGGTAACTTCCTTTAGTCTTGACAGACTATGAATACCCACTGTAAGTGTGCCTGCGCATGGAATTTTTGTGGCAAGAGTTGCGCAGTAACCAACCACATCTCTCCTGAATCGGCGTTATACTAGTGGTAACGACTGGAAACAATACCGAGATAAGCGGGGAGCGCCTAGAATTCCAAGATGGTCGCCCATTTGATACTAGCCAGGCTCAACGTTGCTTAACTGCAATGATCTGATGAGAACTGGCGTGTCAACATGATTGTGCCGTACATAATTAGTATTTATTACTAACATAAAATATTAGGGGCGAAGCGGGAGGAGGGGGACAATAAAAAACAAGAACGTAATATGGCTTATGAACGTAGTGAAACAGTATGTAGTAACGGTCCTCATTTAATCCCGAACAACGTCACTAGTAACATGCTAGTAGTCAATACTAATGTCAGATATGTGTTACTATTAGCTTGGAGATGTGACGTTGTTCGGGATTAAATGAGGACCGTTACTACATACTTTTTCACTACGTTCATAAGCCATATTACGTTCTTGTTTTTTATTGCCCCCCCTCCTCCCGCTTCGCCCCTAATATTTTATGTTTGTAATAAATACTAATTGTGTACGACACAATCACGTTGACACGCCGGTTCTCACCAGATCACTGGAGTTAAGCAACGTTGAGCCTGGCTAGTATCAGATGAGCGATCATCTTGGAATTCTAGGCGCTCCCCGCTTATCTCGGCATTGTTTCCAGTCGTTACCACTGGTATAACGCCGATCCAGGAGAGGTGTGGTTGGAGTAAATGAGGATCGTTGCTATGTATTTTTTCACTCCGTTCATAACACCATATCACTTTCTTGTTTTTGTTGTCTCCCTCCTCCCGTTCCGCCCCCTAATATAGTAAAAAAAAAAAAAAAAAAAAAATTAAAATGTTGGAAAACTCTTTGAATTAGTGCCGTAAGTTTTAAGTGAGTTCAGTCCCCATGGATCACTTAGAGATAGGGGCACGTAGATATTTAGCACATAGTTGGTAACATAGAGATTCGGGGTAACTTCCATTGTCTTCCCCGGAGAATTTTACACATATGATATAAATTTCATCAAAATTGAAGTTTTAAAGAAGGTTCGGTCTCAATTTCGGACAGGACCACTTCTAATGTCTTCTTTATAAACCTTTATACATATTATTTACATTTAATAAAATACAAGGAGGTCCACTTAAAAGTAGCCCAGAAAAATGCAGTAAGGAGGAGCATTATTTTATTGTTTAAATTACCTGTAGTGTTATAAAAGATGCTGGAAGTGCTCCCCGTTGACATCTATGTATTTCTGGGCATGTTTAACAACGTTTGCAGATACTGCCTGTAGATCTCTGGTGATTCTCCTGATAGCGTTGGTAATGTTCTCCTTTAGTTAGTCTAGATTGTGAGGATTATTTGCATAAACTTTTTGTTTTAAAGTCCCTCAAAGGTAAAAATCACATAATGACAAGTACAGGGAACCCTTTGCTTATTGTTCTCTGTTCCGTAAACATGTCATAAACTCGTGTCAGTGATCTGTGAGACGTGTGGTATGTAGCACCATTTTGGTAAAAAAAAAAAATGCATTATGTCTTGTGGTGTCAGTTGGTCCTTAAGAAAAATATTAAAAATATTGGGCTTCTTTCAAGTGGGCCACCCTGTATAATATATTTGAATTTTTAAGGAGATTATGCTAACCTAACCTCCTTAATAGTACATTTAAATATTCGAGAATCTATCATTGTCATCCCCGTAAATTTTTCATAAGAATATACTTTTAGATTTTATGTAGATTCTCTAATCCTTCTTTCTATAGGGAACACGTAAATATCACATATACACACACACACACTGAGTTCCTGTCTTGGGTATCAACTGATACTTAGCGTAATGCGAAGCTCTTTGTTTGTAAATAAACAAATGGGGGCATTTTAAAAGTGGCGGTCAACGTTTATATAAAGAAGTTGTAGATATCATTTACGAGGGCGAATCCCAGCTAGACTTTGGAATTCCCTTCCTGCCACCTGCTTCCCTGACTGTATTGATATGCAGAAGTTTAAATGTAACGTAAACCAACATTTTGTTAATCTTTCTTAGACCTGGTCCCAATTAGTAGCCCCTTACGCTCGAGTGACGATATGCCTTGTTTGGGGTGAAGGTGAGTAAAACAAATTATGGTCCAGTGATTAGAATTGTTGAATGTCAACTAGATGGTTATAGGTTCAATTCTTGGCTTGTGATGTGTGCTAGTCTAGCCATACTGAAGAGCTGTAATACAACGAAACAGTCTGTTTGTGGATAATTATATGTGAACAATATATAGCACATATATAGTAACGACCATCAATTTATAGTATAAATCTCACCTGTTTGTTTAAATCTATGTATGTATGTATGTATGTATGTATGTATGTCTGCCTAAAACTTTCGACAAAGGCGACGGATTTTCACGAGATTGGTATCATTTTGAAGCTCGACCCTTCAGACGACAGATATCGAAAAATTGGCTAAAAACATTGATTCCTTCACCTTCAACTGGGCACTTTTCTACAGAGGTGTCATTTTTTCGCCGATATTTTCGAAAATTATACCCTCCTTTCGATTGACTAACCTTAATTTAAACATTCTTCACTTCCGGTTTGGTGATAGACGCAACAGCAAAGACGTCACGTTTTTCTTTTTTCACGTGCTTTTCCTCCTTCGCGGTACAGGTTCGAGCCTACTTGCCTACTATCACTTGTTTTTTTTTTTTTTTTTTTTTTGCTCAACGCACACCTCCAAAAACCCGGGCAACGGTGGGCACCTAGGCTACTATAAGAGTAGGGAAACAACAAAACCATAAATATGTGTTTTAATTAAAAAGCAATACATGACTAGAAATGAAATTTTTAACTAATTAAGATGCACGATTATACAAAGTTACAAAATCTTGCATAATTAGTTTTCTTATAAATAGATTAGAACACAGGAAATAAGCCACTGGACAAAAGTTAAGGAACGATGTTAATAATTTTTAAAAACTTAATTTACATTAAAAAATATGGCTTGAGCTTTTCAGCAATAAGTAAAAGTTCATTTATTATTAGGACTTGATTTTTAAGCAATATGGCAAATGCTACATGCAAAACGCTATATTTTGAAGGAAAAAACCCCCATTATCACTAACTATCAAGAAAAAAGTCAATTTCAGACATTTTAGTTATTGTCCATAGGTCTAAAAGCGTCGTTCATCAGCAAATATAAAACCGAATGATAAAACGTTAGATGCAAAAACTAAAAACCGGCAATCTTTCAAATAAGATTAAAAAAAAAAAGAAAACATTGCAAAGAGAAAATTGAAGAATTGTAAGAATGTCTCCAAAAACTAATTTTTAAATTTAATGACGAAACAGATAAGATCTTAAGGAAAACGTTTGCTCATAAGTTAAAAATGCAGGATTGCAAGTCCGTATTCCAGCCTTAAAGCCTCTGATTTCAAATCAAAGGGCATACCTAGAGTATGCGAAAGAACATTATAGTTTGGAATGACGCATAATGGGATACAGTTCATTTTAGTGATGAGTCCAAGTTTTATATATTTGATTCTGATGGCAAAATTTATGTATGCTATGGAACGGGTGACTGACGGTCTTCTCAATGTGTCAAGAAAACCGTTATGTTTGGTGGCAATAGTTTGATGGTGTTGCGAATGATTCCATTTGCATAAGTTGGCCTTATAAACCAAATACATAGCAGTATCAATGCTGAGATTTACAAAAGTTTTCTTCAAAATCATCTACCTGTCTCACCTGTCTGTTTAAATATATGTATGTATGTATGCCTAAAACTTTCGACAGAAACGACGGATTTTCACAAGATCGGTATCCTTTTAAAGCTCGATTCATCGGACGACAAACATCGAAAAGTTGGCTAAATAATTGGCTTGTTTAATTTTAAAGTGGATAAATTTGTTAGTAGTTTCATTGGTTCTTTTCACCTTCAACTGGGCACTTTTCTACAAGGAGGGGTCGAGTTTTCGCTGACATTTTTGCAAGTCATTCAAACTTCACGTCAACGACGTCGCATAAAAGACGTTATTTCGACCGTCCGTTACGTCACAATCGCGGTAGATGCATCGATAAGACCGTTTGTTTGTTTTCCCCCCCCCTATCTCTGGCGCGTTACGGGTTTGAGCCTTCTTACTACTCCTATTTTTTTTTTTTTTTGCTCGCAATTTTCCTTTTTTTTTTTTTTGCTCACTTTCTTTTCCGCTTTGACGGCACGGATTTTGAGCCTGCCTGCCTACTACAACTTTTTTTCTCAACATTCCTACAAACACCCGAGCAACGCCGGACACCTAGGTTAGTGTGTCAATTAGCCTACACGATAATTTCCGATTTTCATGCAGGACAATGCATCTTGACACAATGCCAAGAAAGTTTATATATAGCTTTAGTTGAAGAAGAAGGAATTGCCGTAATGAAACACTCGTTGACCATAAATTTATTGTTGACAATGACTATTATTGACATCTCTGGAATTTATCAAAAAGAAATTTATGGTAAACGACTGTTGCAATAAAGCCAAATAATTCGTAACGGTTATTGAAGGAGGCAACGAATGCTTGAAATCGAGGGAAACTTTTGACTTAGATTTCACGGCACTTGACTTGTTAATGTCGATGAGCAATCGCTAATGGAGGCACGTGTGAATATCCTTTGGAAGTAAACAATAATACTCCTTTGAGACATTGAAATTTTGTTGAATATCAGATTTAGTGTATCGGAAATGTCACCTGTCTGAACTAATTATGGTTTCTGATTTAGAAGTGTATGAACTGAGTCAGATGTGAAATAGAGCCTGGTGAGTGTAGCGCAGTGATCCGGTTTTTGTATCTGATTTGAAATTAATAGAAGCTGTCAAAGTCAAGAGGTAGGGAAAGGTCAGCAAAATGTATCCTTGCAGAGCAAGATTACATCCCGGTTTATAACACGCATGTCACCACTGACTTTTCCCTCTTTCCAGCCATGATTTTTTTTTAATGAAAGTATTTCTCATGCGATGCAACCTTAATTTTTGAAGTCAAACCGTGATTGGAGGATCAACCTGTGATGTTCTACAAAAACGGTCTCCAGAGATGCATTAAAGCATGAAAAAAATTCGTACGTCTTAGCGATTCCTGTGTAGCGAAATGCTTATAATTGTGCCAAGTTTTGTTGCACTAGTGTGATACAAAGTGGTTAGGGACATTATTTATGGAATTGCCCCCGTGGAGACAAATAATGCATTTTATTCTATCAGAAGCAGAACAAAGAAAGATATACATACATTGCAACTATTTAGTCAGCGAACTTAAACTGTTAAATGGGCAATTTATGCACGCTCTTACACTCAAACGTCAGTATGCATAGCTAATGCACACCTGCACACGTAGACTATAAAATACAAAAACTAGTTTGTTGCTTGCAGTTCTGCATTTTTTAGATGAGGTATGAATGTTTGTGTTGTTTTGATTGTTCATGCAATTATTCTCATCTTGGGTGTTATTGGTAAAACGTTTCGCTCGATGAATCCTCCGACCGTCGTCAGGTGTAAACTCCATATTTTTTCTCAACTAAAGAAAAAAATTTTTTCTCAACTTAAGAAAAGTTTTTTTTTTCTCAATTAAAGAAAAGCTCCATATTGCAAAAGATCGGACCTTAGGATTGAGGATGTGTCCGCAAATTATAAAAAAAAAGAAGTCAATTTCCGGGGGTCACTAGGGTACTCTTCAAGACTTTCCTATGATTAATTGCAGACACATCCTCAAACCCAAGGTCCGATTTTTTGCAATACGGAGCTAACCCTCTTTTCCTTAGTTGAGAAAAAAACATGGAGTTTACACCTGACGACGATCAGAGGGTTCATCGGCCGATATGTTGTGCCAATAACACTCAAGATAAGCATAATGGTCAAAACAATACAATCAAGTTTGTTGCTTGTTTAATTTTAAAGCGAATACATTTGTTAGCGGTTTTATTGGCTCTTTTCATTTTCTTTCGTTCTTTTTTTAATGTCTTTGAGTCTTCAGCAGTGTTTGATTTCACAATTACAAGGTCATATAAATATTTATATATAATTAATATGAAATAAAATTAGCAATAAAACAAAGTTATGTTTTTTTAACATTTTGTAAAACAATGTTAGTAGGGCACGAGTAATCTCCCTTGTTGGCATGTTACAAACTTATTTCCCTCTCGTCTTACACCATTCATTTATACTGGTCACATTAAAAAATTTAACAACACATTTTTTTTTTCTGAACATTTTGCATAACAATTCAGCTTGTTATAATTTACTGCTTTTGTTTTTCAATATGATTATGCCATCGCCGGAAATTCCACGGTTGTTTTCTTCATCTATCCATATAATTCCCCATTACTGATAATATTTCAGTTTTGCCGCACATTAATCTTTCCGAGATGTTTCCTGTTTTGGACGTCATTGAACGACATGGGAAGTAGACGGTGTCAGTTAATATCGTGACCCTGCCCACGCTTTCATCTTTGTTTCATTTTAGTTTCGCACAATATTTTTGAATATAATAAATAAGAATATTCGTAAAGTAATATATTTATTTATATATTTTTTAATTAAATATATCTATTTATAGACACGTTTTCACAGAAATACCGCAACTATTTCAAACTATGTGCGCCAAACGTTATCTCTTCGGATTTACAAAAAAATCATCTTTGAAGAAAAATATACGAATTTTTATTGCTAATTTTTTTCCTTTTGACAACATGATACGAGAAAAAAATATTTCGACGAGGACGTATTACGTCGAAATTATTAATAATTTCAAACAAATAAACGTTTGCTTATTTTACAAAACATTTGCGTTGTAATTTCGTTTCAAACGTATAACATATGCATTTCATTTCATTACGAATTCTTCACGCTATAAATGAAATAAAATGTGGAAAAGAAAATGTATTTTAACTTAACATAGTAAAAAAAAAAAATTTTTCCCATATAATATTTATTTTTTCAAATGAATATATTTATTTACATATTTATTAAATATATTTATTTAAAACAATTCAGTTTACGAATATTCTTGTTTATTATATTTAAAATATTCTTATTTATTATATTTTAAACAATAATTTTATCAAAATAAAATTGAATAAAAATCAAATAAAACAAACAAGAGAGCATGGAACGTAATTGGGCGGGGTCGCCATATTTACTAACACCGTCTACTTCTGTGGCATGACGTTCAAAAGAGGAATGGCCCGAGAGAGCTAATATTTCTTTAAAAAAGACGCGTGTAAGGCTTAATAAAAGATAATTATGCTTATCGGTTCAACATTTTTTAAAGAAATAAAACGAATGCACTTTATTCGTTGAAAATTATTACAAAAAAAAAAAAAAAAAATTAAAAGCATACATATTTTTTTCTTTACTACCGAAATTAGGAATCGAAAAAAATCGGAATTTTTCAGGGTATCGGAATCCGAAATTTTTGTGCCTATTTTCCGATGCCTCAAAGGATTCTCTTAATTGTTTCATTTTTTTGTCTTTTTATTTTTTGATTGAATTTTTTCATCACTGGTACTAATGATAAAAAATAAATATTAATACATTTTGAAATACCAGCAAAACTAAAATCTAAAGATCCACCCACCACAAATGTATGCACATATTACACGGGTATTTGCGATGCCCCCCCCCCCCCTAAAAAAATCAACACTAAACCTAAATATTTAAAGATTTAAAAGAATCGGAATCGGTAATTGTATCGGAATTGGGAAAAAATGTCGGAATCGTTCCATCACTACTTCTTACCGCAAACGTAATTATCACGTGAATATTATTCAAAAATAATAAAATCATTCGTAAAAATAACTAAATACTTTTTAAATGAATAGAACGAATGCCACTTTTCAAAATTTATTTGTTTAAAATTGTAACACTTATACGTGCATTAAAATTACAGTATAACCCGGGGTATAAGAGACTTCGTCCCTGGTCCCTAAGCTCTCTTATATCGGGTTGCACTTTTATCCGGGGTCCTTATATCCGAGTTATAAAGTACATTAACACAGGCTCTAATTTGGGAACAGAGAAAATCTGTCTTATATCCGTTTTTCTTATATTCGGGGTTCTTATATCCGGGTTACACTGTAAATATAAGAGAGAGTTCAAAGCTTAAGTTTTTTTTTCAAACCGGTTAAGTTAATGGGAAGACACAAATCGATTTTGGAGCAATTCATTTTAAACCGAGTATATGCTGAATACTCTTACCGCCGCACATACATAGTATCATACGCTCGTGAATCTACGTTCTAACCGATGTTTCGTCACTGCTCGCGCTGTTGGCCCCTGTTTCTCCCTTCTTGCCCGAGAATTATGCAGACGCCGGTTTGGTCGTAAAGAATTTGGTTAACAGAACGAGAGACAGAAATCAAATGCATATATATATATATATATATATATATATATATATATATATATATATATATATATATATATAGAGAGAGAGAGAGAGAGAGAGAGTTTGGGTTATCGCAATAACCGCTTACCATTGATTTCTCGTTAGTAACGACTATTGGCATTCCCTGCAACTTTGGTGGCAATAAGCATCCCAAATATCCTAGTCCTCTTCACATTCATCCAGTGAAGGTCTGGTTAGTAAATTTATCTCCTCGTTCTTTCCATTCCCCTTGACTCTTCACGACTATTTGGTGTGTTGCCGGTTGATGTCGACACATTATTTTGGCGGGATGTGTGTTAACTTACAATTATACAGTTTCAGTTTTCTTAATTCCATGTGGTGTTCTTTTCTTTGTGTTTCACTTCTGTAGCAGTTTGTATATGATTCGTTAGTGTCTGTAGCTTATGTGTATTAGTTTCCGCATGCAAGGGTTTTCCTTAAGATTACGTCCGTTTTCATTATTGTTATCCGTTATATCTTCTCAGCCATTCCTCTGATTCCAATATTTCCCATTCCGTTTTCAAAAATGTTCGGGATTATTTCAAGTGCTCATACTATTATCTGGACTTTCCTCATATTCCATATCTTTCAGCTCTCTGGTCAATTGCAAATTCCGTGTATTTGCTCCGCTGCTCCGTCTCCTTGATATTCAGTCTGTGATCAGCTGGAACGGAGAAATCTACGATCTGGCAGGACTTTTCCTTCTTGTTAACTATTATGACGTCTGGTCTTCTTGCTTGGCTGGGTTTATCTGTTTTTACGTTTATTTCCAATAGGATTTTGTGATTTCCGTTCTCAAGTACTGCTGTCGATTTGTGCCTGTATTATTTGTACGATTTGTATGTGTGTTCAAGATGCAGTTGTTTATATAATTCCCAGTATTGACTTCCACACTTAATCGTGTCTATTCTTGTATTCTTTTGAGTTGGTTCGCTGCGTTCGCTTAATATGTGGTTTATTATTTCGTCTTTTTGTCCACATAGTCTGCATTTGCTTTTTCCTTGTGTTTGTCAATCCTTGCTTTGAAAGAGTTTGTTCTAATCACGTTATTTTGTGCGGCTGTTATTAGGATTTCAGCTGCTCTGTTTAGGTGTCCTTTTTGTAGCCATGTTCAAGTATTTTCGTTAGTTTCATATTTTGTTATCCTTATGAATTATCCGTGTAACTGTTTCTTATCATATTTTTATTTTTTTATAAATCTTATCCATTGCCTTTCTGTTTTCTGTCCTTCATTTTTTTCAATGTGACTTGCTGCAGCAATGATCCGTTTTGTGTTCTGCAGTATGCATTTTCCTAATTCCTTTTTTTTTGCGTCATTCACACAATCTTCTATACGAACCAGCCCCCTTCCCCTGTCTTTCCTTCTCACGATGAGTCGATCTACATCATCCTTTTAGTGTAATGCATTGTGCTTGGTTACAAGTTTCCTCATCTTTTGGACAAGATGCTTCAGTTTTTCTTATTTAGTTTCTACTCTATAGTTTAGTC
>NC_136500.1:84361809-84381809 GCF_053919585.1 Euprymna scolopes
CACCTCCATTTTATTTCATATCGTCGGATTTAATCCAGCTCAACAATCATATATATATATATATATATATATATATATATATATATATATATATATATATATATATATATATACATACATACATACATACATACATATATATATATATACATATATATACATATATATACATACATACATATATATACATATATATATACATACATACATATATATACATATATATATACATATATATATATACATACATATATATATATATATATACGTACATACATATATATATATATACATATATATATATATGTATATATATATATTCTTTATTAGTTTTCGTTTCAGTATCGATTCAAGCTGATGCACCCAGGCTATAATTTCATTTTTGAAATCACAACTTTATAATATATGAGAATCGATAGGAAATTGACTATAATAATATATACGAAATCTTTAATTTAAATATCATATTTAAGCGTATTTTACGACCAGGCTACGCTGGGCGTTCCTGCTAGATTAGACCAGGGCGTCTCCGTATTCGCTGAACATCCACCGAATGCCAACATCAATATATTACACATGAAAGAGAATTTCCACAAGGCCCGCTAGTATAACTATTTCTCATTTCAGATATTTATATATTTTTTCATGGCCGTTTTCTTGATCTCTGGTACCAAAAGGGCGGGCTATGTCAATGATTGAGCAAATTCTCTTGTTTTTCTTTAGAAAAATTATGTCAGGCTTGGAATGTTCAAGGAGCTTATCAGTTTGTGTGAGCATGTTCTAAAGAAGTTTAACATTGTCGTTTTCTTGTGCCGCTTCTGGTTTATGCTCATACCATTTCTCATTGTTGTTTAATTCATGGAGTTTGCCTATATTCCAGTAGAGAGCCTGAATTATTTATATTATCATTATTATTATTATTATTATTATTATTATTATTATTATTATTATTATTTAATATATAAGGTCCGTCTATACCATTTCTTTGTTGTCAATAGCTTCCTTCTTACAAAACCAATACAGAACAACCTCGGGATACGGCATTAAAATTTAGTAACAAAATACAGTACAGTATATAATACACATGTATATAATCAAATAACATTATAAAAACACCGTATGGCGGGGCAAATACCGTAATCAGGGACCGGAAAAAAACATCGTAATCCACATCGAACCGAAAAAAAAAAACGTATCCTAGAGCCAACGTATTCTACTATATTTGTTTCTGGTTCGTCAGTTTTTATGTATCGTTGCAGGATGTTTTTAAGAAAAATAGAATGTAGCACGATCTATTTTATTCACCCTGAAAATACTTTATCCAGATCAGAATTATTTTCGAACAGACATCTATAAAAAAGATACGTATCTTTGTATTTGTCCATGCAGAGTTTGATTTGAAAAAAAAAAAAAATGGGTAAAAAAATCACATTGTTTAAAACAAAACAATCAAAACAATTTGCAAGTAAATTTATTACCGGGCAGCGCCGATTAGTAACAGTTAGTACGACTTTTATAAGATTAAAATTCCATCAAAAGTGGGCCAAATCAATCAGTGCGGGAAGATGTCACACAATCAATCAGTGCGAGAATATGTCACACAATGTCGGAAGATGATGATCGAAATACCAGCGCCCTAAATGCAGAGCACGCATGCTTACAAAAAAAAAAAAAAAAAAAAAAAAAAAAGAAAAGAAAAAAAATGCTCCGTCGGCATTTTCCAGTAGGAGCATCCCAGGCAATTAGCAATACACTATCTTTTTAAAAAAGAGAAGGTAAAGCTTATGAGGATGAACTTTATAGAACTGCGGAGAACCATATCTCAACTCGATAAAAACAGCCACTAAACATTGCATAGACTTTAGCGGGCTGATTGTTGAGGACGTATCATTGACTTGGTATGAACACCATAAACATGGATAAGGTAAGCTTGACCTCCGTGTTGAGTTAGTATCGATAAATGAGTGCAAAATATCGGTCAAATCAGAAAAGAAAATATCGGGCGTTTTGTACTTTCAAATCACTTTCTGACGAAGCTGAAATCACGGCACACGTGAATATGCCTAAAGATTATAATGATTTTTTTAAATTTGGATGAGTATAAGCTGCATCTGAAATACCCGCGCTCGAGTTGAGATGAGGGATATTAGTATCCCTTTCAGATCATTGAAACGTGAATTCAGGTTGGTTCAAAGCATTCTCTGTGGAAACCATTAAACACTTCTGAAATTTAGTCCTGAAAATACAGAATTTTTCTTTCTCTTTATTAAAAGCAAACAATTTTATTTTCGTATTTTTTTTCGATCCTGTTGAACATGAAGGACATCTTTATTTCCATATTTTCATAAACTGACATTTAATTACTCCCCATTAACGTCTCGTGATGCCCTTTTTTTTGGAGAGGGGAGGTGGACGCTACAATCAGATATCATTAAGGTACATTTCGCTTTTTTACGATTATCAAAGTTTTCCTTCCAGTTATTACAACATTATTGGCGATCTGTCCAGCGTCCATTTCATAGACGGACTGATCTTAAACTTTCGTTTCCTTGTCTCCTCAATACTTATGACGTCATTGGTGTGTCTTTTTTTTTTACTTTGACATGTTTGACCTCGCCTAACCTCACATGACATCTCTTAACATCTCTTAGGTTGGAACTCGTTTATTTCTCAAACTTCGTGTCACTTCGATCGGTACTTGGTTCGACTCTTTTGAAGGTCAACACTAACTGATGTAATCCATATCCGACATAAGGCTATCCGATCTGTAACGAAATAAGACTCCAATTTCAGGTATAGCAAGAGCATAATTTGTGACACTGCATATCTCTGTTTTAGATTTACTTCTCCATAGTGTACAATGTATTCCTAGAGTAAAGTAAAAGTTGGCTGTGTGTGGGCGTCCGGAGCGCACTTTATAATACAAAGATCGTTCTAAAAGTAAAGCCTCCTATTTTTAGCTAAAAAAGTTGAAAAGCTACGAAAGTGGGATTTACGAACGACCGTTTGTATTCCAAAATTTATTTTTCTATACTAGCATTCTTAATGCACCTTTGCCAGGAATTAAATCGCGCATTACTGTCTCTGATGTACGTCCATGACAAGCGACGCGTACTTTGAGTCTTACACTGTCAATATCTGCAACAGAGAGATGAAACATTAAGGTCATGAATGCATGAGTTCAGTTATCAGAAAATTCAAGTTACAATCCTCCTGATCAATTTGGGCGGAATTAAAAGATAGGAGGCAATATTTTGGAACACTCCTCGTAATTTTACTCAAATTATATTGATTCAAAAACAAACGAATTGACACCTAAATATTTGAAGTTTTAATAATGGCTTAAAAATAAAAATAAAACAAAATACCGTTAGAAACCCACCCAATAAATGTCACAGTAACAATTATTGGGTAGGTTTCTTACAATATTTTGTTTTATTTTTTATTTTTAAGTCATTATCAAGACTTAAAATATTTAGGTGTCAATTTTGTGGCCAGTTTTTTGTTCTCACCTCGACACTATTTATTTTTTGAACCGAATAAACATTTTAAAAATAAGTAGAAACACTAAAAACTTATTCAGCTAGGTAGAACAGTAACTTATCTTGCCTTTGGTACTTTTTACCTGTTATATATTTGTTTTTTGTTTTTTTGACAAAATCTTTGTGCCACTGTGTAAAACAAACTAGATAATGCTAATTGCATTTAATTTCAAACTTTCATTTTTATGGTCATCCCCTCATACCAAAATATATTAAAAATTTCTGTCTAAAAATTTTATCTAGATCCGTACCAAAATCCAATGGTTTCTGCTGTAGCCCCATGCACAAACCTATATTTGGTTGATTTTCATTTTTTTGTAATCCTCTTAACAAACAAATAATTAGAAAAATGCATCTGCCGAGACCAGCGATAGAAATCCGGACCTCAAGGTATTCCAGTCTGACACTCAATCAATTGAGACATCTGGGCTGGCTGTATCGTCTGTAATAGTAAACGTTTTGTAATTGTACTGGCTTAAGAAGAGACAGCTAATGCTATTACCGCTACTATCGTGTTATGAGGATGTAATTTAAAATGTTCCTATGCAGATAAAATATTATTTGAACGAAATTGAATTGAAATATATTCTTTGTTAAAAATGAAGAGCAATAACTAACAAGAGGGGTAAAAAAATGAAAAACCAAACGAATCGGAATAAAAATATATAGTTTATAGGATGAAAAACATTAATCGGAAACATTAAAAAAGAAACTCGCTTTATCTTATTATAAAACTTTTCCATGGTATAACGTCTATTAGATGTGACTATAAAAGGTGAGCGTTTCAAGCTGAGATTCTAAACCAGATAATAATCGCATCCTTACATCGTAAGTCTCGCTTCCTTTAATTTGTGCATTAGTCCTCAGATTCCATGAGTTTTGTTACTGACAAAGCGGTAAGAATTACTGTTTTTGAGGTCGGAATTTATCCATCACAGAGTTATCGCTGGCTAGTTTTTAACATTGAAGTAGTTCCTTATCTTAAGTGGCTTAATGCCTTGTCTGGAGCAATTGCTATAAGAAAAAGGTTATATCTGCACCCCACGAAAACGAACGAAATTATAATGTTTCTGATTTTACATATCACGATTCCTGGTAACTCTATTCAAATTAATAAGAGTAATGCGATTTACGCTAGGTATAAAGCAATATTTTATCTTACTAGGGAGCTCAACTCACGAGTGGTAAGCGATCTATGCATTTAATGCATTTATAATCATCCGAAGATATCTTTCTCGTCGTATCACGGCTCCCACGTGTAGATGTAAAATAACATTACTGGTTGTGATACTTGTGGTACAATTGGTTATATTTTGGTCAAAAGCTACTAATTTGGAAACCTGGTCTCAGCAATTTTGTTAAAAGTATTTCTGTCTAGTAGCTCTGCCCTGCACAAATGATGTATGTGAATCAGTGTGCGATCATTAGAAAAACAAAACAAAAAAAAACAAAAAAAAAAAAACAAAGAAAAAACGACGTCGTCGTTTGTTCCTGCATTTTCTCAGTATACGACGTCTAATTAAGCCATCACTATATATCTTCGAATATCGTTCCAAAAGTAAGACCTTTTATTTATTTTTTTCAACTCAGAAACTAAAACATTGAAGAACTACGAAGAAGGAAGTAGTACCATTCAAAACGAGTGACATTATGTGCTCCGGAATTTTTTTTTTATATAGTCACGACCATTCTCAATGTATTTTTGCCAGCGGTGGACAATGCCTCGGCTGTAAAAGTCGGAAGCGTGCTTTGTCACTCACAATTTTTTCGCCACTCTGGCTAATATCAACGAAGCATTGGCTTCGTAAATGTTTAATAAGTGCCGGTGAATGTTGATTGGATCAATTTTTTCTGCATGGAAGAATTCACTGGCACGTCTTGATACCTAACGCATGTCTATGGCAGGGGTTGTTTTCTTAGTGTTTCACACCGTCAATACCGGCAACAGAGAGATGAAAATTTCAGGTCATGAATGTATAAGATTAGCTATTACAACAATGCAATTTAAAATCCACTCTGATTCACTGAAACGTCTCTCGTACTTGATAAAACCTTGTCAAAATATCGAAATAGCTTGTAATAAAAATGCATTTTTTGTAGGACGGTAAAAGGCTTACGCGGGAAAGAACTGGTGTTTAGAAAAAAAATAACTTGAATAAAGTCAAGACAAGTCGCACAAACACGAAGACGTGTCGTGAACTTGAGTTCACGACACGTCACCAAAATCAGTTGCAATTCTTTCTCTGAGAAATTGATTATCAAATCTTTCACACGAATCTTTTTTTCGCCTGTTCACTTCCAGTTCCGTTCCCTCTCTCTTATTGACGTTATATATCGTCTTTTAAAACAAGTCGGTATCCATGCCTGCAAATTATCACAAGAATGCAATTTGCAATCCACTCTGATCTAAAACAAAACCTAAAACACAGAGCATGCGCTTTTCAGCTCTTGCAAATAGCTACTCGACAAACAAGGCGTATCGGGCGTTTTGAATCAGATAAGCGTTAATATCTATCGTTATAGTAATAATATAAGCTGAGCTAAATAGCCAAGTATAGCTGAGGGTGGTCCAAAAGGCATCTTTCATTAACTGCTACACCGTGGGCTCACTCCATTTCCAGGATTAATCTATTTGTCTTTTAATGCTAGTTTTTTGCAAATGAGCATTAAATATCTTTGACATTACTCGACCGAGGATTGAACCCGGTCTTCCAGCATATTAGCGAACACTCTTACCATTATATAAAATATTATACAGCTAAATCATTGGACATTTAGGATTAAATGCATTTTATTGTGCAGTAATCGGTATCCAAGAAAGAGAGAGAGGGGGGGGAGGAGGACAGACGCCAAAAAGCCAGATATGCTAATACGACCTATTCTTGGTATGTAGCAGATATGGCTGCTCCGTTGAATTACTTGCGATTGTAATTCATGGCTACGATATGTGTCCGAGTTTTTTTTCTTCTCGACCAAACAAAGTATCAGTGTTTGCATAGCAAAATGTCAACTACTCAATTGTTGACGGCTAGGAATGCATCGTGGCAGTCAATAGTTTGGTTTATCTATCTTCAACAGTACTAGCCGACTTTGCCCGGGGCGGTGTATTTATTTCTTTCCCACTTCACAAACTGTGACATCAGGGCCGGAAAGTGGAATGTAGAAGTCAGTCAACGCCCCCCCCCCCCCATCCGAGTAGCCGCACTCTGACCTGCAAAAGTGCCTGGGCAGCCCCCTTCAGCATTCCCCAGTAAGGGCGCCTCAGACGATTAGCAATAAGCTAACCCGTATCAAAGAGAGGAGGCAGTGCCTGGAAGGGTTGACCTCCTAGAACTGCACAGAACTAGCACTGCACCGCAAACAGTGACTATGTTATTACGAGAATGGTATAATCTCTGTTGATGTCGGGAGGCGAGGATAAAACTCCCTCATATTTATTCATTTTTATGTTTCTGATTTTTTTTTAGATGAGGATTGAGAATTTGTATTATTTGAATATTCGGACTACTGTTCTCATCTAGAGTGTTATTCTCACAACGTCTCAACCGATGTAATCTCTGATTTTTTTCAGATGTATCTTGTTGAACTCTGTAATCGTTTTGTCTGCACGAAATTTCGAAAGAGAACGCTTTTTATTAAATCAACGAGCGCAGCTCTCGTTCTGTCAGCCATGACCAGGTAGACGCTTTAAGTAATTCGCAATTGTATCATTAGTATCGCTCGGTCCGAAGATTGAACCTTCAACCTCCACAAGAGTGCCATCTAGAACTGAATTTTACCCAGTACTTTATCCATTACGTTCGGAGGTTAAATCGGTCGAAACGTTGTGAGATTAATACTGAAGATGAGAACAGTAGTCTGAAGAATTCAGATAATACATATATCTTTTAAATAACTTTCACACTCTCTTAACATCAGCAGTACTTTTACTCCCCCCACCTTTCGACTCTCCCTTCCTTTTCTCCTTTTATCTCGTTCGTTCTACACATCCTTTACTCACATTAATTTTCTAAAAAAATATACCTGCCACAGCCTGAGTAAGTTATAGTCCTGCCAATCGAGGATACGTTCTCAACGCAATCTGACAGAGTTAGAAGCCGCCATATGCAAATGACCGAGCCAGTGTGCGTGTGACGTAACAGATAAAATAAAAAGGACACGTGTGATCGAAGAAGTAGTGTTTGGAGGAATGGTGTTCAAGACGTGGTCGGTTTTCAGAGAAGCACATATCCAAGATGTGTTTGAGACGTAGAGGATTAGAGACACGAGAGAGCGGGGAAAGGCATGTTTGAGACACGAGTGTTTGGAGACGTAGCTGGTGTTCAAATAAGCACGTATTCAGGACATGTTCGACACATAGAGGATTCGAGACGTGTTTGAGACACGAGAGAGCCGAAAAAAGACGTGTTTGAGACACGGGTGTTCGGAAAATCGTGATTCCAGTCATGGTTGAGACACGAGAGAGCGGAAAAAGACGTGTTCTAGACACGAGTGTTCGGAGAAGCGGGATTCAAGCCGTGTTTAAGACACGAGAGAGCCGAAAAAGACGTGTCTGAGACACGAGTGTTCGAAGATGTGGGATTCGGAAGGTGTTCAGGACGCGTGGGTGGTGTCAGAGCAGAGATAAAAGTTACACGCGGTCGGAAAAGGAGAAATGAACTAAATTTGTGTAAGAAAATGGCGTTGTTGGAAATACCAAATATAAAAGCTTTTGTTAAAAAAGAAAGTGATTTGAGTTTTTTTTCCCTTTTTTTCTGTTAGCTTGTGAGGGAGTCTACAACGAGTTGGGTCCGTTAAAATGTAATGGTACCATTAAAAAAAGTTATACAACGTTACAGTGACAACTTTTAGGTAAGGAATGACCTCGCATCTGTCGGGTTGAGGTATAGTTCTGGATAGTCTTAGGGGATCACCTGTCCCACGTCGTTGTCTCCCGTCTTTACGGTGCAGTAAGTTTAATACTGCTTGGGGCGCCCCTGCGGAGAAATGCCGACGTGGCTGTCCAAGAAATTTTCAAAAGACAGAGTGCTCCTCCTTTATGGGCGCTAGCTTAATTTTCCCATCTTGCGATCTTGTGTCATATCTTTGCGTGGTGGGAAGAAAGTAAATACTCCCTTTTCGAACATTTCCTTTCCTTTTCTCTTTAACTCTGCATTCATTCAACGTCCGTGATCAACACGATGTATTGTATATAGTGACTGCACTCAAAACACTCTTTAATTCAATAATTTTGTATTTTGCTGAATCTATAATGCACGAAAAATTGTGCAAATGAACAATTTGAAAAAATTAAATGAATTAAAAAAGTGTAAATATTTCCGTTTGGATCTAATATAGGCACCGCCAAAAATGGCCGCAAAATCAAGTTGTTGTTGTTTTTTAAAACGAAATTACGTTTATTAAAATCCATTATTTCTGAGTAACTTTTTTTTTCCAGAAAGATAAAACCCTGAATTTTATCATATAGAAAACAGAATAATGTAAAACTTTTTCTACTATTTTTAATTCAATTTTAAATGTTAAATTTTCCCAAAAAGTTAACAATTGACATTTTTTGTCTTGCACAAAAAACGTACTTAAATATTAAAAAAAAAGGGTTTTTGAAATAATTAATTAATTTATTTATTGTCTAACTAAGATTTAGGATGATTTTCTAAGAGAATATGCAAAAATATTATAATATAAGTACCTGAATTTCAAATAATTCCACTTATTCATATAGGTAACCAGATATTCGCGTTGACGTAGAGTTCAGATCGACTCTGTTTACGTTTTCGTCTGATAAAAAGCAAACTATGGAAGACCAAACAGGCCAAAAAAAACTTATTTTTCAGTGACGAAAATTTCAATGTATTATTAAGCTGAGGCTGGCCAGTACCAGATGGGTGACCATTTGTATGCGTTTGGTTTTTAATGTGTATGTGTGTGGGGGCCAGACTCCCCAAAATGGGGGGGGGGGCAATTTAAAGCAGAATAAAAAAAAATTATTTCAGCGCGTTTGGTCCACCATAGTCAAAGGCGGCAAACGTTTTCAAACGGGATCGAAAAAAAAGATGCTATTTTTAACACAAAGGGCACAATATTTATCGAATCTTTTTTTTTGGTATCGATTATTCAAAGCATGCCCTGTTTAATAATGGTCATGCATTATTTGGCTCGCTAAAAAAAAATTGTTAATTTATTTATCAAAAATTTTAAAATAGCTTTTTTCGTATAAATATTAAAAAATTTTTTTTTTTGTTTTGCTTAACTTAAATTAATTATTTTACTTAACATATTCACCGAATTTCACACTTCAAAACTCAAAAGCGGGATAATTAAACACAATCGAAGTTCTGATATTCAGACGTCAAAATAAGGTATGCAAACAATTTTTTTTTTTTTTTTTTTTTTTTAAATCTATAATTCTGTCCCTTACAACACAATATGTTGATTTCAGTCTCAGATGATTATTTTAAGCATATTTGTTCCCACTTCAAAACAAGGGGGGGTTTTGTAAGCAAAAAAATATATATATATAAATATCGTTTATGAAAAATAAGTACACTGTTATAAAGTTCATTCTTCTCCTAATAATCGCTGAAAATTTCGTATTGATCGGATAATTACCTGATTTTTGGTAGATTTTTAAAAAGACGGTCCGTCAAAAAGTACTGACCTGCCCCCCCCCCAGTTTTGGCGGTGCCTAATCTAATATAACCTCCTTTCCCCCCCCTCTCTCTCTCTCTCTCTCTCTCTCTCTCTATATATATATATATATATATATATATATATATATATATTAGCATGGGTACCCGGCGTCACCTGGGTTGATATGAATTTCCGTTTGAAACACGCCTGCTATATTAATCATTTTCATCATGGGCAACGTGGATATCCCCACAACAATTTCAAAAATAAAAGAATGGATAAAAACATGTAAATGTAATCAACCCCAAAAAGAAGTATCTGATACCCTCTCCACCAGATATTTTGGCAGAAGGGATCACTGTCCTAAGAAAACTCACGATTTTGTGAACCTAAAAAATAACGTTTATAAACATTAATGCGTGCGTTTAGTTTTTATTTTGGTAAATGTGTAGTTTAGTGGCATAAATTATTTGCCAGACAAAAAAAAAAAATAAAAACTATTTATTTTTTATATAAAACACATTGTTAGACCCAAAGTCTGAAATAAAACCAGAAAAAAAATTTCATTTTTATTATTTTTATCATTTATGTTTATTATTCGAGGCCGCTATATTGCTTTTAAAATTGCTCCTTTCTAAGGTTTGGCAGATTGGCCTTTTTAAGCTCTTTCATGAACTATGTTTTTGGTCGCCATATTTTTTTTGTAATGAGAGAGGGTAAAAAGGCCAAATTTGGCCTTAAAAAGCCAATCTGCCAAACCTAAAAAAGGCCAAATTTTAAACGTGTAAGGTGTGACCATTAAGTCTAATAAAAAATGATTAAAAAAAAACAACATAAAAATGAATTTTTTTTGTTTTATTTCAGCCTTTGGGTCTAATAATGTTTTATATAAAAAATAAATAGTTTTTATAATTTTTTTGTCTGTCAAATAATTTGCGCTGATAAACTACACATTTAGCTTTATTTTTTGTAAGGGCACTTTTTTATTAGCTTTTTTTTTAAATAAAGGAAATCTTCGATTTGGTTCTTTTAGGGGACAGGGGCTTTTCGATTTGTTTTTTATTTGTCGTTTTATGTTTCTAATGTAATCCCTCCCCCCCCCAAAAAAAAATTGAATTTGTCATATTTTTGGGTTTGTTTTGTTTATTAAATTGTTAGGTGAAAGTAGAGAATGGTCTCATAAATAATAATTAAATTTATCGTTATTTTATGTTTCGAGTGTAATTCCCGCCCCCCCCCCATCAGAAAAAAAAAACAAATTGCATTTGTCAGATTTTGTCCTCCTCACAATCGCCAAGCTTGAAAAAATGCTAGAGGTGACATGTCTCATGGAACGCTTGGTGCCCAAAAAGTGGGTGCTCATTTTATGTTAAATTTATATAGAAAAGTGATCCCCACTCTAACATGTTATTTTATTTATTTCCTTTTTTCCAAAATTACTTCTCTCATAATATTCATAAATGCTGTTTAAATGTATTAGGTTGCAAAAAAGTAGATCTCCATTTTTTTAGGGGTTAAACACCGCTGGGTCACGTCGTATAAATTTACCTTTTTAATTAGAAAATTAAGTTTGTAATCGATGAAATTAACGCGAAAAAAAAAAATGTAAATTGTGGAATTTAGAGGTGGGGGCAGTAGATCTTCATTTTTTTAAAGGTATTAAACGATGAATAAGAAATAAAATAAAACAAACAAATGAAATCTTTTCAGTTTTTTTCGTAAATGTTTTTTTTTTTTTAATATTAAAAAAAACAATAAATGCCAAGCATTTTTCTATCTACACGGAATTATTTTTCCAGCTAGAAACTTAATGAAATTATCAAATGATATTTGGTGAAGGTTTGTTTTTTATGGATAGCATCTAGGACAAATAACTGTTGGAAATATTAGTTCCAAAATAAATTTAATTAAATATATTATCAATATAATTGTTGTTTAAAATTTATTAAATAACAATTTTAAATAGAATACTTAAAATAATTCCCTCGCTAAAAACATTAACTAATTTAGTAAAATCGGTTTTTCTTAATGTCATATACAAATAAGGTGATCTCTTAATTGTATATTTTTGCAAGTATAATACTACATATAGAAATAAATGAAAGATTAAAATAAGACACCTTTTGTATATATTAATAAAATTATAAAAAAAAAATCAAATAAACAAACAGACAGACAGGAATACGAATTTATATATATAGATATATAAGTGATGAGAAGATTTCTATTATTTTTATCGATTTCGGATTCGTTTTATTTGTATGAGATTAACTATATATATGTGTGTGTGTGTATGTGTGTGTATGGGTGTGTGGTTGTGGGTGTGTGGTTGTGGGTGTGGGTTTAATATATACATATGCATATATATATATATTTAAATAATATATATATAATATATGCGTATATATATTAATAACATGTATATATATAATTATATATATATAATATGTATATATATAAGTATTAAATATATATATGTGTGTGTGTTTGTGTAATATACATATATATTTAAATAATATATATGTAATATACATTCACATATATATTATTATTATTATGTATATATATAATATATATATGTATTAAATATATATATATATATATATATATATATATATATATATATATATATATATATATATATACGCACTAAATGTCAAACGAATAACATTTCATCTTTGGTACTTTAAATATGATCTTGATCTTAATGCAAAGTTTTTTCATTTGGATACAATTTCATGTAAATCAGGCCACTTGCTGTGGGAGGAAGAATGTATAATATTTTATCGGATTAGCTTTGTAAAGCATTTTTAAAAAATAAAATCATGCGTGTGGCAGAGCGTGTGTATGTATGTCTGTATTCGCATCAGATTGTGTCCGTGTGTGTGTGTGTGTGTGTGTGTGTGTGTGTGTGTGTGTGTGTGTGTGTGTGTGTGTGTGTGTGTGTGTGTGCGTGCGTGTGCTACGGCAATTTATATGTTTGCAAGTAGCGATATTTCGTGCATTGGATGTGCCTGTATATATATATATATATATATATATATATATATATATATATATATATATATATATATATATAAGCGAACCCTCCTGTCTGTTTGTTTACAAACAAACTATCCGCTAGAACACTGTTGTGAGCGTTGGCAGATGTTTATCTAATAAACATTTAATGAATCATTTACGCGTACCGATTCTTATTCCAGTGGTTAGAGCTTCAGACTGTCAACGTGATGGTTGTAAGTTTAATCCACGGTTGGGGAAAGGTGTTAGTCGAGGCGCATTGATAAGTTGGTATACAGCGAAACAATACTGTATGTGTTGTACAGGGGCACATATTGGAGGGACTCAGAACAAGGGACGATAATGACATTTATATCTATTACACACACACGACGACGACAACGACTGTGACAATTCTTGGGGACTTCATAATATTAATACGGAGCTGGGACATTTATACAAGAGTTCTTGTTAAAAAAGAGGAGGGGATATACATTACTTGAGAGGGGAGTTATACAAAGTTCATTGAGATGACGATAAACAACACATTTACCTTTCAGTTGGTGAAATGACGACACGAGACAAACAGTAACAAAATTATTGATGGCGATTTCTTTATTCAGCTGTCGGCCATTTGATGAAGTCAGGAATTTAAACTTGTATAACTACATGGCCTCTCTTCTACCTTTCGCCTCTAAGGAGCTCCCAGTCTCCGACTGACTCTATCACTGTGTGTGATTGTCTGATTATCTCTGATTCTCTCCTGATTCTGCCTAACTTCGAACTCGCCGATTCAATATATTGAGAAATTATTTTGTTTATGACGTCAGAGACCTGCTGTCAACTAACATGACTATATCACCTTTCTACATATGTCCGCCCAAACACACTTTTAGCAACAAAGAATTTCCAATTTTAATTGTTCAATATCTAACTTATTTTTAATTTCTAAACTCGAATTGTCCATTTTTTTAACTGACATATTTAATATCCAGTTATTCTAAAAGAATGAACAATCCCTTTATTTCTGACATGAATAATATTTAGTTATTTCTAAAAGAATTAGCAATGGACTGCATTCCTAGGATTTCAATTATCCACTTGCCTACAGGGTTCGATTCTAGCCTTTTCCTAATATCATTTTCACTTATCTAGTCTCCTTTTTTACTTACATGAGAAGGGGACAGCCCTTCTCATGTAACATATGTGGATGACTCTCTCTCTCTCTCTCTCTCTCTCTCTCTTTATATATATATATATATATATATATATATATATATACATATATATATATATATATATATATATATATATATATAAACTAAGCTGAGTGTCCGACTATAGTCGAAAGCTACCCGAAGGAGGCACCCTTTTCATTAGTTACCGATGTATAGGGGAGGGCGCCACTCCATATCTAAGATTAATCCACCTACCCTTGATCCTCCCCTTATAATGCTGAGTTTTTAGCAAGGGGGCATCAAAGTACCCTGTTTACTTATTTGGTATGCCACGACCCCTGCCACATTAGCGAACTCTCTTACATTATGTCAAATTATATATATATATATATATATATATATATATATATATATATATATATATATATTCACAGACAAACTTACATTGAATTTACATCAGATGTGGCGACGAAGGCTAGAGGTACGAAATCACGTATAATCTACAACAGATTAGCAAAAAAAAAAAAAAAAAAAAAAAGGATTCGGCTACGAACTTGCACTCACTCTATATAAGAATGGCGGCTGGGAATTCAATTGCGAGTTTGAGACAAATCTATACAACATATTGGACAACAGAGAACGAGCTTTCAGCACGTATCAGTTTGCCAAACTTGGACGAACAACGTAGAGCTTTTCCTCTCACCAGATAAAAAAATTCAACACACCCGGAAATATAACAAGGTTAAACAAGGATTGGAATTATTAAAAGAATTTCAAACGAGCGCAAAAAAGTGCCCAAGCTCAGAACGGACGCAACACAAAACCAACAATGACGTCTAACGCACGCACGCACACACACACACACACACACACACACACACATATATATGTATATATATATATATATATAGAGAGAGAGAGAGAGAGAGGTGCTAGTATAATCACGTCCAAAAACTATGATACAGCGAAACAGCCTTTGAATAGTTATTCAAAGACTGTTTCGCTGTATCATAGCTTTTCAGCGTGATTACACTAGCACCTCTCCCTAGCCAAGGATAGAACCTTCAACTACTGAGTCGATAGTCGTCATCTTTAACCATTATACCAACGAGATAAGCGCTTGTAAATGACATCTCGAATTATGTGTATAAATACTTGACCGTGTCTATACTATATATAGTGGCGCCAAAAATAAAGTCAGCACTTATAATTTTTTTTCAAAAACCGCAAATTTAAGCTAAATTGAATTGTTAGTGCCAATGGTCCAGGGCCTATAGATTGCTTGCAAGCCCGAATTAATATGTGGACTGAGCATTTTCTATCCTACTTTGGCCGGAAATGGATGATAATCCCATCTTCATGCAGAATAATGTTCCCATTCACACAGCTGGCAATGTCAAGAGGTTCCTTAAAGAGCATGATATTCCGTGCTTGGACTGGCCTGCATAATCTCCAGACCTCAATCCTATCAAAAATGTATGGCATTACATCAAGTAATAGCTACGCAATGATAAAATAGCAAATCTGGAAGAACTTTGGACAATAATTAAAGAGAAGTGAGATTCCCTTTTCACCGGAGTATTGCTGCAGACTAATTGAAAGGAATGCCCAGAAGATTGCAGGCTGTCAAATTGCAGAAGGGCAATGCTAATAAATATTAACTACATCGTTGTGGCCCTGTTGTATTTGTGTTGCAAATTTACATTTAAATGTACATTTAAAAAACAATTTTCCGTTGTGCGGAGTTTCTTTTTGCCTTCTCGATTTAAAATTAATTTTTTAAATTGACGTGAGCACTAGGATATTTCAATTAAAAGTAAAATATGAACAGGTACAATAATCGAGGAATAAAAGGCGAATCAAATGAGATATAGGTCGTTTAAACAGTTACATTCAATATATCTTAAATTTACGATTTTTGAAAAAATGACAAGTGTGGACTTTTTTTGGCGCCACTATATATATAGTTTAATGGTAAACAACTGATGATCCCTTTAAGAACATTGGTAATATTGTTTGTTCATGTAAAACTATTCAGCGATACGGAAGATTAATTGCCTTAATTAACTGACAAAATAATGTTCCAACGGAGAGCATTTTTGTTATAGTTTTAAAACGCTTTAAAGAAACTTCCAAAATGATATATATATATATATATATATATATATATATATATATATATATTGGATGAAGGAAAGTATGCTGGCCCCGTTCGAAATTCCCGAGTTCGACAGAAAGATTCCCGAGTTCGACAGAAAGATCCCCGAGTTCAACGAAATACATCTGAAGAAGGTCGGCGGTAACATATACTGAAAAGTTCTGAAAATTAGAACAGTAGTCCAAAGACTCAAAATATAGTTCGATATAATTTATATGCTTTGATATAGTTCAGGGTGACCCATAAATAATGCCTCCAATAAAATCGTTAATAAAAATCACAATCCTTTCTTAAGTCTAACCATAGTTAGTACAAATAAGCTTCAACCTGTGCCCGAATGTCCGCCAACTTTCAGTCATGAAGGTGTCGACCAGTTTTTGTTTGACCATCGTTCAATTATTTGCGTCAGATATGCACCTCTGTATTGCAACCACACCCTGATACAACATAAAATGTTGTCAAGAACTCTGACACATTTTTCTCTTGTCTCATCCGGTTGAAATCACTCTTCATCCCATCGCACAGCAATGTACGACTTTGTATTGATTGTCACTGACTAGTAAAGACCAATGCTTCCATGCTTGATATTACAATTAATACAGAACACACGATGGAGTGCAGTGGGCTTTAGATGCAATATTCTAGTAAAGTGGCAACTCTTCACAATTAGAAAAAAAACTCATTGGTATTACTGTGAGGGCACTTCAGTAATCGTCTCATCAGTATGAGGTTTAAATCTAAATGGGCGTCACACATTTAGAGCATATTATTAAACGCCAATAAAGCAAAGACTGTTGGACATTAATTCTTGAAACTTGGCTGACAAATCAGATATAGAGTGAGGCTAATTTCTACCAAAGATGGTTAGATTGTAGAATACAAATCTTATTTACGATTTATGGTTGCTATTTGGGGGAGTGTGTCAATCTATAAAGCTACTCCACATATATTTGTACGCTTATCTGTGTATGTTGCAGTCCTGTGTCTGTATATACGTACGTATCGTGTATATCTATTTGTGAACCTGTTTGTGTATGCCCTATGTGTGTATGCGCACGTGTTAGTATGTCGATATGTATATTCGTATGCGTACCCCTCTGTTTACCTGTGCGCACTTGTTTAAGGTATCTATTTTTTGTGCGTTTGTCTTTTTTCTATCTGTATGCCTGCGTGTCGCTCTCCATGTCTGCATTTCTGTGATTATTTCTGGGCTTGTCTCTACTCTACTCTACAACATGTGTATCTATGTCTACATTGGCTTCGTGTGTTTGCTCTGTATATTTATAAATGTCTATTATGGTCATCGCATATGTGTGCGGTAAGAAGCGAAGACGAATCTACCGTGTGTGCATGAACATTGTCATTCAATAATATAAACAAACGCAAATAACTAAACTGTTTTTTTTTTATCTTTAACAAGTATCATCTTACAGTTAGTAATGACAGGTGTTTTCGCCAAATTCTTGCTGTGTTTGAAAAGAGAAACTCGATTTTTACAAAAACAAGAATCATTTTAATGTTGCAAAAATATTTTCTGCAAAAACACTTTTTATTTGTCTATATCACTCTTCCCTGTAGGGTCTGCCCTCTTTTTTCATATATCTAGCATAAAGTATTAATTTAGACAAATATTTTATTCAAAACATATATATTTTCCACGTGCGTAAGCAGTTAATATGTCGATTTGCAAAAACACGTGTGGCCCTAAAAAATTCAAACCACTAAGACAATTTTTCCTATGGAATATAGAACGTTTATTAGATGTTCAGTAATACTTCTTTAAAATAAAACAAGACCCTATTTTCGTATATATTCTTTAATTATAATTCTTATTATAACAGACAATTCGTTTTGAATAACAACGATATTATATTAAAGTATACAGTTCCATACATATAAGGACTAGCGTTAACACCCCGCAACTTTTACATGTCATGCGTTCGGTGACAAAATACATTCAGAATCAACAACACATACGGAAACACACACGCACAAACACACACAAACACAAGCAAACATAAAAACATAAGGAACCATACAAAAACACATAATACATATAGACAAAAAACACACCATCATTCATGCAAACACATACAAACCTACAAAAGTACAGACACCCACAAATACACATGCACATACAAACATACACACAAAAGCACACAAACATACAAAGAAACAGACACACACATACGCAAAACATATAAAATCACACACGCACATACATATACAAGCAAACCCACCAAATATACAAGCACACACAAACAACAACACATACACAAATACACATACATAAACACATATACAAACACACAAGCACAAAAACACACACATAAAGCACACACAAACTGACTTAAATACACAAACACATACAAAAGCAAGGACAAATACAGACAAACACATAAACAGACAAACACAAAAACCCATACAAACCCATGTAAAATCACAATTTAAATTACACATGTAAAAGCACAATTAAAGTAAAAAAAAATTTTAATTATTTCATTTTTGTAGGAGCTTCAAATTTTGTGACTCCAAGAAGTATTACATGGACGGGTAAAATTTACGCCCTCGAAACAGAACAGTTTACACCGCTTTTATGTCCGCGTAGAAGATGAAAATCAAGATATAAGTAAAGTTTATGTCAAATATCCTTATTCCAATTCTGATCGTAATTTAAACTAGACAATAAATCCCTAACCCGCTTTTAAGGAAACTTATAATTTTAAATTTAATAAGTATTTTTCATATGCGCAGACAAGCTTGTCTCGCATTTTTTAAAGGTAAATCAGTGTGGCTGATTCGGATTATGTTTAATTGAGTGAATGAATGCAAATTAGTACTTGACCTTTTTTTTACATGGTAGTCACCACTTATCAAGGCCCGGAAGCCACTCAAGGATAAGGGTTATTGCGTGCACAGTAATCAATGGGATAGTATCGTAGTAATCGTTAGTATTAGAGATTTGATAAAGTGTCTTACTTAAGGGGGCGGTTCATCAGGAATTTGTTTATGTTGGACTTGAAGACATCCAGGTTGTAGTCAGGTGGGAAACAGGCAAACGGAAGAGAGTTCCACGGGCGTGCACTTCTAAGAAAGAAGCTTTTGTTCATGGAATCTACGTTTTGGTTTTGGCAAAGCTAAAGAGTGGGGAAAAGATTTGACAGTGGTTTCAGTTAGACGGGTGTTTATCGTGAAAGATTGGCGAGGGGGACCAGAGATTGGAGCTCAGACGAGCACTTGCCATGGAAGTAACGATAAAACAAATATAGGCTCGCAACGTCTCTTCTGTCGGAGAGAGGTTGCAGGGAAAAGAAAATGGCATCCCCCACTAAGCCACGAACGCTATTTTGTACTCTGCCAAGGCAGGATAGGCTGTTTTTAGCAGCTCCTACCCAGATGTGGCAGCAGTACTCCATCCTTGGACGCACTTGGCTTTTATATAGATAGAGAATTGCATCATTAGTGAGATATTTTCTGGAGCTGTAGAAGGAT
>NC_136500.1:84386809-84464309 GCF_053919585.1 Euprymna scolopes
GTTACTTACACATTTGATGCTCAAACGTGGCAAAGGGAATGGAAGAAAGATGGAGGGTGGAATTGCCCCTTTTTTCGTAAATATTGAAATTGATTTAAAACATGTTTTTTTCACTGGCCTTGTTACATGAGTTCATTTATTTTTTTACATATTAAACTGTTTTGACCTATATGTGTGTGTGTTAACTTTTCTTTTAGTAAAACCTATTATTTTGTCTTTGGCAGCCATTTTTGTAAAGTTGTGGGTGGAATTACCCCGGTTCACCCTATATATATAAAGAATTTCATGGATAAGAATCATCGTGTGTCTATAGAGACAATAAGTGCACGGTGTGATTTTGATGTGGGAACTGTACACGAGGAACTGAAGATGCGGAAGATTTGCGCAATGTTTGTCCCGAGGTAGTCCAGAGAAGATCAAAAAGAAAAACGTTGTCATGACAACAAGGATATGTATATTCAGACCACGCAGTCCAGAACTTGATCCCTTTTGCTTATTCCCTAAGCTGAATGAAAACCTTGGAGGTTGTCGTTATGAGACAATTGAGGAGATGAAAGATACTGTGACGAGGGTCGTTGACACGTTCACACAAGAGGACTTACATGGGGCCTTCCAGGAGTTGTTGGAATGGTACAGCAAGTGCATTACAGCTGGAGGAGATTACTTCGAAGGGGACTACAGTTTCATATGTGTACAATCAATAAAAGTGTCCATACGAAAAAAGTCTGGAAACTTATTTAAGGCAGCTCGCACACACACACACACACACACACACACACACACACACACACACACACACACACACACACACACACACACACACACACACACATATATACACGCATGATAGAAATTTTTCAGTAATTATTCACAATTTAAAAAATATGCATAATATAATTAAGCGTAATAATTAAATGCAAATAATTATCTAATAAGAAACAACAAACACGAATCATCTATAATAAGCTAGTTTTTCAAAGGAATCTGCGATTTAGTTGGTGTTTATGAAGTCGCTCGCATATATACAACTGAGTATATTAAGAAGTTCGTTTTAATAATATTTAACAGAAAACTAAGCTTTTAATATCAATGTAAGTATGACAAAAATTCAACTTCATATGTGCATATATTATATATTATAAATATATTTCTTACGTATATCCATATACATTTATATATATATATATATATATATAAATGTATATATATATATATATTATAGCTATAATATATGTTATATATACATATATATGCATGCATATATATATTATTCATAAAATAGAGATAATTATTCACGTTTATAAAAAAGACATTATAGAAAACAAACAGGCGCCACACATTAATCCAAAATAGCCACGATACTTGCCTGCACCTGATACATGTTTTCCAAATATTATTATTTGGTTTAATTATAATTTGTAAATTGCCATATTTTTTCGAGTCGAGTCACTCCCAAACAAGTCATACAGGTGGCAGCAGAACACCTTACTCGGTCATAATCTTCTACTTTCACTCTCCTATAATTTATCAGAGCAATTATCATCACATCATCGTAAATATTTAATGTTGTTAGTACGTGATTTTATCTTTCATCTAAAATACATTTTCTGTGTAGATGATAACCTCTTCCTTTCTTTTCTTTCTAATTCTAACGACACTTTCATTGGATACTCAGGCATAAATTTTGATTCCATAGTTTACATTTACCAAACAGAACAGAATCTTTCTGTGAAATTAAACGGCGTGCACTCACGTTCTATTCTTAACAAAAAACGAGGACATTAGTTATCACAATTCATCTAATACCATCCACGTATTGCAACGGAGTTAAGAAAGCTTTCATAAATTCTTCAGTTTTCAGTGGATAATAATTGTCAGATTATTCTTCAAACAAACTATAAAAATAAACATTCCAAGAAAGAGAATTGATTCTTATTCTCCTTCGTTTCCGTGTTGTTCTTATTGACTATTATTATTATTATTATTATTATTATTATTATTATTATTATTATTATTATTATTATTTCTTCCAGACACGGCCTACAAACTCGGCTGTGTGAGTATCGATTCCAAGCCATTCCACAACAAAAATTTCATTCGTAAACGTTTTTTTTAATTTATTGATGTATTGCATTCCTTTTTATTGTGAAGGTTATGTGATTTTTTTCCTTCTTGAAGGAAGCATTATTATTATTATTATTATTATTATTATTATTATTATTATTATTATTATTATTATTATTATTATTTTTATTATTATTATTATATGACTCTCTCCTAGAGACAATGCTCTACAAGTTTCGATTTCAGGTCGTTCCAAAGCAACAATTTAATACGTAAACATGTTTTACTCATTGCTTTCCGGCATGCACATTTTCTCAACATAGTTTTAACATTTTTTTTTTCATTACCGGGGCCTCATTTTTTAACTTACTGAACACTTCATAAAAACTTTAGCTTGGAAGGATTTCTACATGGATAATTTCAGGATTGATTATAATATTTCTCAATAAACATTTTTTATTCAGTACTTTCCTGTATTCAGAGAGAATGCGCATTATTTGTGCCGTTTTGCATATTTATTCTTAGACGTACACCAACGCGCTTTTTAACATTTCTTTTTATTAATGAGGGCTTGAATTCCGAACTTCATGACTATTTCATGAAAACAAAAATATTACCTTAGGCTAAAAGGATTTCTCTTACATGGAAAGACTCAACATGCAAACTTCTATGTGTACATGTATTTTTCTACTGTCTTCTCCTTTTTCTCCTTTTTTATTGTTATTACTACTAATACAACCTATTATTATTATTAATATTATTATTATTATTATTATTATTATTATTATTATTATTATTATTATTATTATTATTATTATTGGCACAGATGGAGCTTTCACACAAGTCAACAAACGATCTGATTGGAGACCTGTGGTGTTCTCTGGAAGCTGAGTGACAACGAGTCTCCCCAGAAGTCCAGCTCTCTCCACCTCCTTCGATAGCATTTGCAAATAAATTTGCATCATCGCAACAGCCTCTTACCATTGATTTCTCGCTGGCAGTGGCCATTGGTTTATACTGGAATTTGAGTGGCACTAAGCCTCCACAAGATCCCAGTTCTCTTCGTGCTTGCCCAGCGGAGGTCTGGCCAGTGCTCCCTCCTCGATCTTTCCATCCTCCTTGACCCTTCTCGGCTCATTGGTATTATTTTTCTGCCATTCTTTTTTCCAAGTTTTTCGGAATTGTTCCTAGTGCTCCTACTATTATCTGTACTATTTTGATTTTCTTCATCATCCAACTCCCTTTTAACTCTATGGCTAGTTCGGTGTATTTGCTTCGTTGCTCCTTTTCTTTCATACTCACCTTGTGGTCAGCTTGGACAGCAAAGTCTACGATTTGACAGGATTTTTCTTTCTTGTTAATTATTACGACATCTGGTCTTCTTGCTTGGATGAGTTTGTCCGTCTGTATGTCCATGTCCCATAGGATTTTGTGGTTCTCGTTTCCGAGTGCTGTTGCGGGTTTATGCTTGTACGATTTATCTGCACGCTCAAAATGTAGCCGTTTGCACAATTCCCAATGCACCGGCCTTCCCACTTGGCCATGCCTGTTTTTTGCATTCCTTTTGGGCCAGTTTGCTGCATTCACTTACTATATTGCTTATCGTTTCGTCTCTTTGTCCACAGAGTCTGCATTTGCTGTTTTCTTGTGTTTTATCGATCCTTGCTTTGATATGGTTGGTTCTTATTGAGTTATCTTGTGCTGCATCTATTTGAGATTGAGTTTCTCGGTTTATATGTCCTTTTCGCATCCATGTCCAGGTGTTTTCGTTATTCTCATCTTTTATCATTCTTATGCATTCCGTGGAGTTGTTTCTCTTCCTATTTCTCTTTTTTCGTTTTGTCATTTGTCTCTCTGTTTTCTGTTTTGTTGGTTTTCTCCGTGTCTTTCGCTGCCATAATTATCCTTTCAGTGTTTTGCATTATGTATTTTTCTAGTTCTTTTTTTGTGTCCTTCACACAGTCTTCTATACAGATCAGTCCTCTCCCGCCGTCTTTCCTTTTCACGTAGAGTCTGTCAATATCGTCCTTTGGGTGTAGTGCATGGTCATGTGTTTTCTGGTTTTCTGGTCGAGCTGTCTCAGTTCTTCTTTTGTTCATCCTATAAACGGTCCAGAGTATCTCACTAGTGACACTGCCCATGTATTTATACCTTTTAAAAGGTTTCTACTAAATAATTTAGTTTCCGGGAGTTTTCTTGTTCTCCTGAGGTATTCCTTTCCCATTTTCTCTTTCATTTCTGTTGCTCTGATGGTGTCCGCTTCCAGAATCCACAAGTATTTATAGCCGTCTTGTCCTCCTAGTGCCCTCATTTCTGTTTGGTTGGGTAGTTCCAGGCCTTCTGTCGTTTCCAGTTGTCCCTTTTTTATAACTAGTAGTGCGCACTTTTCCATTCCAAATTCCATTTGAATATGTTGGCTGAAGATCCTGGTAGTGTTAATTAGTATCTCTAGCTCCTTTTCGGTCCTTGCAAAAAGTTTCAGATCGTCCATGTACATCAGGTGGTTCATTTTTTCCTCTGTATTTGGGAATTTGTATCCGGCTTGGAACTTTCTCAGAATACTGTTCAGGACATCATGGCTATGATAAACAGTAATGGTGATAGTGAGTCGCCTTGGAAGATGCCTCTTTGTATGTTAATTTCTGTTATGTGTTGTCCATCAGCTGTCAGTTCCAGTCTCCATGTTTTCATTGCATTTTCTATTACGTTGGTGATCCCGCTTGGCATTTTTACATTTTTAGGCATTCTATTATGCATGTTTGGGGGATCCTGTCGTACGCTTTTTTGTAGTCGATCCATGCCATAGCTAAATTTTTCCTCCTCCTTTTTACCTCCTTTAGAATCTTTTGATCAACATATAGCAGATCATGTGTTCCTCTTTTCCCTTATTATTATTATTATTATTATTATTATTATTATTATTATTATTATTATTATTATTATTATTATTTTATTATTGTTATTATTATTATTATTATTATTATTATTATTATTATTATTTTACTCACTTGGAGTACTACCACAAATCTTCATCAGAGATTGCTCACTGATAACAACCGGTGGTAAAATCCATAGCCTGTGCGACAAAAGTGTTTCAATAATAATAATAATAATGATAATAATAATAATAATAATAATAATAATAATTATAATGATAATAATAATAATGATAATGATAATGATAATAATAATAATAATAATAATTATTATTATTATTATTATTATTATTATTATTATTATATTTTTTATTGACACGAGCTACAAACCCGGCTGTACAAGTTTCGATTTCAGTTCATCGCAAAGAATTTCATAAAATCAAAATGAAATTATCTCAGTATAGAAATATCTTAATATTGAAAGACACCCACATTAATCGTTTAAGGATTGATTAAAATATGCCTTCGTAAACATTTTGATTCATAACTTTCCTTTGTTGGGAAATCAGGCACATTTTTGTACGTTAACTGACGTGCTTTTGAAAATTAGCTCAATCTACGATAATGCGCTAGATAATTCTAGTTTAATTTATTTTCGAGGTGGGTGGGGTTCTCTTAACAAACATGTTCTTGCTTTGTGCCATCTTTTCATGGCGCGACACCCGTATACGGGTATATATATATATATATATATATATATATATATATATATATATATATATAGTTCAGTACATCATAATTTTATTATATAATTAAAACTAACAATATTGTAGTCAAGCCCTAAAATAAAAGTATAGCAATGTTTATCTATATGTTTGTGCGTTTCCAGAAAATATTATCATAATTACGTTGAAGCAAAGTTCAAAAAATATACCATCACACATACACGCACACACACACACACACATACACACACAATCACACATATATATTTCTGTAGAAATATATATTCTTATAAGATATACCAATCCTTATTTAAGAAGCTCAATGTAATTACAGAGAAATATAGGGAATAAATGACAAAAAACTATATCCCAAAATTTATGATGTTGACCATCTTATAATTTATTCCTTTAATTCAGTGGACATTTACAATATCTATTTTGTAGCGCAAAATCAATTACTTAATTATTATATCAATCAGTGAATATATTATGCCCTTAACTCATCAGAAGAAATAACAACAATCAATCCGTCAAAAGGAAATAAAGTGTGAGTTTACATAATTAAAATCCGAAAATTGGAAGAGAAGCTGCAAAAACCTTTAATATGTTTCCATTGCAAATGGCGTAATGGAAACATATTAAGGTATTTGCAGCTTCTCTGCCAATTTTCGGATTTTAATCATGTCAAATCACACATTACATCTACATTTTACCATAGAGAATTTACTGTTGATTTTATGAAATTATTTTTATATAATGGTTTGAATAAAAGCTTAAAATGCAAAAGTTTAGTATCATGGTTCAATTGTGCTTTGAAAAGAAACATGCATTTTAACGCACTCCTGTCATAACAAAGAACCTACTGTCGGGTCCATCTGGTTGTATGGTGATAAAATTTCTCAAATGCACTTATGATATTAGGCTGTATAAGGGTGTAAACTTTGGTAAAAATCGGACTGTTAATTCTTCAATCAGATTTTTCCGATTATCGATGTCCAATACTTATCGGAGATATTCCGATACAAAACCTAGTTAAGAACACTACATTACCAAACACATAACATGCATTTGTGGGAAATTTCCCCCCCAAAAAAAACTCGGCTCAGCGTCTTCGGAGTTCATAAGGAACGAATTCAAAGACAGACACACACAATGTTCTTTTTATATATATAAAAGTATATATGTTTACACACGCATTCACACACTAACACACGTATACATGTCTGTGTGTGTGTGTGTGTGTGTGTAAAATGAATGCACTCTTATTGTACCCATTGTTCTATCTCTCTATAGTCGGCTGCTTTCTTTTCCTCACTCACGCACGCACGCACGCGCGCGTACGCACATACACATACATATATTTAAATATATATATATAATGTTGGTATTATTTGAGGAACAATAAAGACAACTGAACGAATTTAAATCCGAATGATTAAAATAATTTGCTATCATAATGCAAACATTTCTAGCTACCCACTAAATAAACATGGAAGTTAATACACGCAGACAGACAAATGCGCGTCCGCGTACGCATACACATATGTGTATGCTATTGATGCTATTTTTCTGGCAATAAAAAAAGCTGAATTAATCCAGCTTTCTTATAAAGTTGCATTTGCTTAGGTGCTAAAGGAAATATATTTCTCTTATAAAATCTGAAAACTAAAAATTGAAATTCTTCCATCCTCCTTTCCATATCCCTCTCTTTATCTCCCTCTCTCTCCACTTCCCCTCCCTATATTTCTATCCGCGCCTAACTGAACTTCCTAAACCCCCCTAACCCCTACAACTGTCTAATGTTCTTTAAACCTCAAAACTTAACTATTGTCGATCTCCGCAACCCTTTTTCTTTTTTCTCGATTTTTTTCGTTTTTTTTTTTCGCTTTTTTCGTTCTTCTTCTAATATCATTTTTCCAAATCATAATAACCATTTCTGTAAAGTCTGATGGAGTTACTGCATCGTAAATACGATTCGGTAACCGAAACATGTGTAACTAAACAGATAAAACGGTAATAAAAAATAAAACACACACACACACATACACACATGTATGTGTGTCCCACCGTCAATACGATTTATCAGCGTGGCTAACTTTAAGGGGATTCGAAACTTCGACGACAGAAATTGTTGTCAGAAACTTATTAGGCCAAGAAATTTTTATCTCTTTAAGTCAGTTACGCTGATAAGCCGTAGTGACGGTTAAACATTTGACTATGGATAATGATATTTATAAATCTAAATATTATTATACGTAACTTATATGTTTTTTTGCTTATGGCACTTTTTAACAATACGAGAGACAGTGAGAGAGAGTATAAGAGAGAGGGAGTAAAAACTGAGAGATAGATAGATAGATAGAGAGAGAGAGAGAGAGAGAGAGAGAGAGAGAGAGAGAGAGAGAGAGAGAGAGAGAGAGAGAGGGCTTAGAGGGAGAGTAAGCAGGCGCACGCGGAAGCGAGAAACATTCAATGGTCGAACTGTTTAATCAACGCCACAGATGGTTGCGCGAACCCGGTTGTATTTATAAAACCTGATTGTTTTACCGCAACAAGTTTTTTTTCTTTGCAGTCTGACCAACCAACCGCCTTTTTTCATATAGATAACTGGTCTTTGTATAAATGAAAACCATTGCAGAGTGTGATTATCATATCTCATTGTTGTTTTAACATTGGATTTATATTCTTACATATTACTCGTAATAATACCAAAACACAATATCTGTCATCGAAAAAAGAAATTTAACAATTACATTTTTAAGAAAAGATAATAATTTTAAATGCAATTTTCCAATTTTAAAAGATGACTTCCAAGTAGTACAGTTTTTATAACTATTGGATAAGTTTTATACAATACATTATAAAAGGTTAATTTTTTAAATTTATTATTTATTTTTAAAATTTCATTTTACCAAAACTATTCTTATTAAGAGGTAATTAGAAGCAACTCAAACTTGGTTGCTGAGGAGAATTTTGAAAACATCCTGGACAGAAAAGAAAACAAACCAGGAGGTATTAGAAATGGCAAACACAGAAAGAACGGCATGAAAAAGAAAAATGAGATTCATGGGTCATGTCTACAGAAAAAAGCGGAATAGAACAGATTAGTTTGACAGCAAAGATCGTGGGTAGAAGAAGCAGAGGGCGACATCCAGAAGCATACATTGACAGTCTGAATATGTGGGCAACATAAAAAATGATGAGCAACAATGAATTCATAAATGCCTCGAGTCAGATAGAGAGATAGAGAGATAGAGAGAGAGAGAGAGAGAGAGAGAGAAAGAGAGAGAGGGAGAGTGAGAGAGAGATAGAGAGAGTGAGAGAGAGAGAGAGTGAGAGAGAGAGAGATAGAGATAGAGAGAGAGATAGAGAGAGAGAGTGAGAGAGAGATAGAGAGATAGAGAGAGAGAGAGATAGAAAGAGAGAGAGATATAGAGAGAGAGAGAGAGAGAGAGAGAGAGAGAGAGAGAGAGAGAGAGAGATTGAGAACCATAGTCCTCAATGCCTGTACCATGCAAAACATTGATGATGATGATTCTTATTAAAATTCTACATATTCCGATTTATAATATCTTAAAATAATTAAATATAAAATAAATGTAAATACACAATTCAATTTTTAATCAAAATAAAAATTACCCTAACTTGATAGTTCCAGCAGACGAAACGATGAATATATACTGCATGAACTTTGAAACGTATAACAATCTAATTTTGAAGGAGCTCCACAAAACTTATAGAAGAGCTAAGACCATTTACAATATCTCCTTTATATAAATATTGATAAAAAACATTAAATTATACACTCCTAAACGTCCTAGATTACAAATTGAATTAAAATAACAGCCCCACTATCAGATTGATCACCCTTTGTGTATCAGACATCGGAATAATTAGTTAAAAGTTAGATAGTGCTTTACCTTATATTAAATCAAAAGTGTACTATAACATGTGGCATTCTTCTGAAGGTACTAAAATGGTTTAGGGAGTTACTGCAGCCGAAAATTTATTGTTTGACATTGACTTTTATCAACCTTTTAAATTACCCTTTTCCATATTACTCACGTTGCCTTGCTTCTCATCATTTTCATAAACTATTTGCTAATTGTCCATATATATATATATATATATATATATATATATATATATATATATATATATATGTGTATGTGTGTTTATATATATATATATATATATATATATATATATATATATATATATATATATATACTGATAGGCTGTCCGGCAATGCCAGAGAATCTCAATTTTGGCCCCATACATGACATAATTATGACGTAATGTATGACATCATGTATTATGTCATGGTATTATATATATTTTTATTCACAATGATATGACATTATCTATGACCTCATTATGAACAAACGAATAAACTGATAGGAATAGGGATTATATATATATATATATATATATATATATATATATATATATATGTCAGGTCATGTCATGTGCTACTGGTACCATGTAACCCAGTACTACCTGCCTCATGGTCGGGTCACCGGCGACTAAACTGGTTCCCCCACCAGACTTGTTTGGTGAGGAGGGCGGCTAGTCTCCCTGAAGGATTGATTAAAAACAAGACCTTCCAAAGGGCGAATGACCTCTTTTTCTGGGTCAACGGCCAACTAGCACCGTGTATATTTGTGTGTGTGTATATGTGTATTGGGGTGGAGAGGGCTCCCGTAAGCCGTGGTGAAGGCAACCTTTCTAGGAGAAGCAAATCTCTGATTTAAAAAAAAACATAAAGCGGGAGACCAGTACCCGCATTAAGCTGGTCTGCAGTTTAATTTGTTGTTGGCTATCTTACTCTTGCTTGTTGCTGGATCTCAACATTTTGAACCGAGAGAGAGACTTAGCTGTCGTACAAAGCTAAGACTCTGTAACATCATCTTTGTATAGATACTTCCTCAGGCATTTGGACTCATGGATTTTAAATGTCTGAGGGAGTGGCACTCGTCTGACAAGACGTTGCAAGTTGCAATCATCATATATATATATATATATATATATATATATATATATATATATATAATAATTTGCTTGCAGAAATTCCCCTCTGAAAAATTACGGTAGGTTTGCAATAAGAGGTGACACATAAAAATTTATTATGCTTAAACTTTTACCCATCATCTTATATAACTTTTGAACGCCGTTACAAACACATTTATTCGTTATAATAAAATCCTATCTTACTTCCTACGAGCGACATCATTACGATTGCCAAGATCTATAGACGAAGTAGTTCGTATTTTCCCTTTTCCTGAAAGTTCCCCCACTCTCTCAGTCAAGACCAGGTAAATATATATAACCATTATAACTATATTGACCTGACGCCCTTATTAACTGGATTAAACTCTCATACACATACAACTACCATTACACTTCACTATTCGAAAATAATGATTTCTCCCCACTAACACTCTGCTTATTCTCATTGGCTGCGACCATGAAATTCTATTATTTCGGATTATACATAATCATACAAAAAACGAACACATCAGCCCTTAATAAAGATGGCCGTTGAATCGTCACACATTATTTTAAACCATTTATACTTTACTGTCGTTACTTTTTCTTTATTTTACAGACTAATGTTTACAAAAATTAACCATAACATTTAGTTTAAAGTTACACAAACAAAATAGCCGTAACTCTCGCCGTCGCATCTTTCTTTTTAGCATGTTTTGTTCAGCGTCCTAAATTATTCGATGCTAAAATGAACTGCTCTCTTAGTAAACGATTATAGAATGTTTCTCTGTAACCGAATATTAACACAGAAACAACGAACCACCGACACTTACATTACATGAAAACATGTAAGCAAGAAGCGACGGCTCCTTTTCCTTGGATTTAGCAGTAAGTTATATGGTACGGTTTTTCATAACAATTAACGAACCAGCAATATTTCTAGTCGCTGACAGCATTTACATATTAAGCTGTGGCAAATATTTTTTTTCTTTTTAGTAGTACATGCTATGGCAACGTTTGTAAAACATCTGTCTTCTACATAAAAAAAAAAATCGTCCCAGCTTTCTTCCCTTAATGATTTGATTCAATAAAAAATATTATTGGATCGAACGCCAAAACTTATGAGATGCAAATATGAACGAATCTCTGGCGGACGTTTAGGAAATTGACCCCCCCTCTAAATTCCACAATTTATACTTTTTTCACGTTAATCTCATCGATTACGAACTTACGTTTCAGATTAAAAAAAAAAAGTATATGACTTTTATCGTCGGTGATCTTTTTTTCAATTATAACGTTCTACTGAATTGAGCATATACTTTGTGACCATCACCGAGAAAAATATTGCGAAAATATTTTTATGACCATCACCGAGAAAAATATTGCGAAAATATTTTTCTCGGTGATGGTAAAAAAATACGTGTTCAATTTAGTAGAACGTTATAATTGAAAACTGACCCCCGACGATAAAAGTTATGGATTTTTTGTTTTTTCAATTTTAGTTTTTTTAAATATGAAAGTTAAGTTTGTATCGTAAAAAATATAAATTATGGAATTTAGAGGGGGTAGCTATTTCATAAACGTCCGGCAAATCTCTTATTAAAAGAGAGTAGTAGCCCCCAGCATAAAAGTGGTAGCGAGCCTAGATTGGGGTGATTATGCAAAAAAAAAAAAAAAAAAAAAAAAAAAAAAAAATACATATATATATTTCACTTTCGAAATCAGAAAAACAATTTCTTTTTTATAAAAACTCATTCTTACACTCTAAACCTAAATTGCGTCCAGATAAATAATCATTTTTATTACTTTTCATTCAGTTTGTACTTGTTTATATTTACGCCAGTTTTTTTTTTACTTTCTTTGTCTGTCAAATAATTTATGTCTCTAAAGTATAAATCGACCCTTTATTACATTGCCTACGGATGTACTTATTTTTTATATATTGCTTTTTTTTTTACTATAGTTGTTTAGTTCTATTTTAAGGACTCATTTTCCACACTGTTTAGACATTAACTATTTTAAGGTATGTTTTATCTAAGCACTAACTACACTATTCCTTTGACGATTTTTATAGGTTTAAGACTATGCTAATAAGGCAATCTATTTTAACTTTTGCTGAGACAAGTAGTTTTCGATATATAATGATATGCATTATGCACTGTAATTCACTGTTCTATGAACTCGCTATAAAAAGTATACTTCTCTCCGCATGACACTGCCACCAACTCCCAATTTTTTTGTTTTGGTTTATAATTTTTGCGGGTGGGTATACTGACAGCATATACCAAGGTTGAACTTCGGGCAAATACTTTGACAGACCCCCTCATAAAACAGAGTGTCTATTCCGAAAGCCGTTAGTACTATGGTGCGGTTTGTCGTATCGATTCTATACACCGTTCTTAACATGAGGAAGTTCGGAGTGCCTATTCCGAAACCTGTTCTTAACATTAGGATGTTGAGGATTGGCCATTAACAACAACCGTAGTTTAATTTTTTTACGCAGTGGGGGCATACTTCTACTGGGCAATGCCGATTAACGAGTCCTGCTATAATAAATTTGTATTCTTGTCTTTTTATTTATTAACAATAACGTCATAGCATATATATATATATATATATATATATATATATATATATATATATATATATATATATGCTATGATGTCATTCGTGACATAATAGAAGTTGACATCATACATATCAAAAGGAGGGCAAAAATGAGTAAAGATTCCCCGGGAAACGCCGGGCAGACTGTTAGTATATATATTAGAGTAACTAAAACTTAATGTTATTAAGGATGTTGTTTATCGTGGTTTTGTCTTTGTTTTTACTGTTCTTTCTCCCTAAACAAGGCATAATACCACTTGTACGAAACGGGCTACTGTTTGGGATCAAATCTACACAGACACTATGTAGAGAGCTGAGCAGCGGATGTCTGTTCAGTGTGAACTTCTGCATGTCTGGAAGTCAGGGAAGCACGAACGCGAAAGGGAATTCCAATGTTTAGCAGTTCGAGGGAAGAAATTATTATTTGAGTAGAAGACTTTCCGGCATCTGGGGATCTCGACAATGCATAGGTCGGATTTTGTTTCTGTCAGGTTAGTCAGAGAAAGTACAAATGCTTTGAGTTTGTCGGAACACACTCCATTATAATACTTGTAAAACAAGCACAAGAATGTAACATTTCGGCTATGGAACACAGGTTGGAGTTTGGTTTATGGTGCGAGATCTATTAAGTTAGAGACTTTTTTTAACCTCATCTAAAAGCGAAAGACTAATGGCAGATGCACAAGTTCAGATGTGACAACAATACTTGACGCATGGGTGAACGGTGGCTTTGTAGAGATACATGATATTCTTAGACGTGAGTAATTTTCTAGCGCGGTAGATAGAGTCCATGTTCGTCGCAGTAACGTTGGCAATGTTCCAAATGTATTTGTTCCAATTCACGTTGACTGTGAATGTTAAGCCATGAAGTTTGCATAAAGAGTTCAAGTAGCATATTATTATTAGTCATGACAGTGAGTGGTTGAGAAGACCTCTTGTAATTGTTAAACGAAACAAGCTTAGTTTTGGTAGTATTGAATGCACTTGTGTTGGTGATCTACCACTGTACTAACGTGACACGGTTATAAACCGATTAAAAATCAAAAATTAAAAAAAAACTAAGATGAATGTACAAAATATATAACGATTTTTTTTTTTTAAATTTTGACGCTTTTTTGACCCTTAAAAACAAGTTTAGCCGGCTAAAGATCCATAACAGAACGGCTCGTAAAATAATCCAGTCATTTGAGGCCCCTAGCGCCGCTCTACGACTTTTAGTTTCGGAGGAGATAGAGTTTGAAAATATGAAGACAGACACACCGACCGACAGACACACCGACCGACAGACATACATATAACTGTTTATATATTAGATTTAAAAAATATATTATTTTAACTTCTAAATATCTCTCTCTCTCTCACACACACACACACACACACACACACACACACACACACACACACACACACACACACACACACTTTCCCTTCCTAAACCTATTTGTACCTGCTGTGTTTTTTTGTCAAAACACTTTTCAAACAACGTTTACAATTCCCGAGGCAAAATATTCCGTGCGCAGTTATCTACCTTGTCACATCTGATATATCTCGGCACGATAATGGCGGCGGGCGAGATTTCAGACATGGTTTTCTATTTACGCTTTCCTGCACACATTTCGATTAGTGCATTTTTAACTGAATGTTATCTTCTTTTCTAGACACATATTCCAGTTAAGCATCCAATGCATTTTGCTTTAAGGCGTAGCATCTGCTTTTTTTACTCACTGGCCCTCTGCCTCATGCACCGTATGAACTTTCTCAACAACACCCAGAAGAGTACAAGGAAAAGAAAACAAACGAAACATGAAAGACTTAAAAAAAACAACAAAAACTTTCGTTCTTTATTTTGATTGTGACTACGTTTGCAAACGTTACCAATGGAAATTCTCGACACCGAATTTTACCAGATTTCAGTTCTTTATTCATTTATTCTAGGTAAAATATCAGGTTGAGAAACTGGCGCGGTCTATCCTTCTCTCGAGGGTAGATGGGACTCTTTTAAGCCGTGGTAGGCACCCCATCTACTGATGGCGTCACGATAAAAAATACCCTTGATAGCCCTGGCGAAGTATTAAGTATTCAGCTACCAAAAAGTTTTGAATTACACTGAGGTGGCTGGTTACTTTTGATGCATCTAAAACCAAGCTTCTATCAATCTGGCATCAGTTGAAATGAATTGCTCTTGCCTTCGGGGGGGGGGGGCTTCATGTTTTGACAAGCTTCTGGGCTTGACCTTTACTCCTGACATGAAATGGAACACGTATATCAAATCCATTGCCAAGGTCGCTGGAAAAATGGTAGGATCCTTCTACCGCTCCAGTAGATATCTCACTCCTGATGCCGTTCTCTACCTATATAAAAGCCAGATACGGCCAACGATTGATTACTGTTGCCACATCTGGGCAGGAGTTGCTAGAAGCAGCTTATCCTGCCTTGACAGAGTTCAAAATAGACTTCGTAACTTTCTCACAGAAGAGACGTTGCGAGCCTTTATCGTTATTTTCATGGCGAATGCTCAACTGAGCTTCAATCTATGGTCCCTCGCCTCGCCAAACTTCCACAAAAAACAGTCGTCTAGCCAAAAACCACTATCAATAATTTCTCACACTCTTTATCTGTGCTTAAACCTAAATGTAGATTCCATGAACAAAGCTTCTTTCTTAGAAATGCACGCCTGTGGAACTCTGTTCCGATTGCCTGCTTTCCAGCTGACTTCAATCTGATTGTCTTCAAGTCCAACGTAAACAAGTTCTTGATGAACCGTCCCCCTAAGTAATCCAATTTACAAAATTCCCACTACTTATGTTTACTATGCTATAATCACATTGACTAATGTATACCCATTAACCCTTATCCTCAAGTGGCCTCGGGGCCTTGATAAGTGGTGATTCCTGTGTAAAAAAAAAAAAAAAAAAAAAATCTCGGCTACGGCCGCGCTGGATGAGCTGTATTCATTGACTAGTTGAATCTACCCAGTGTTACCCGGGATTCATTTTTAGGTTTGACTGTTTGTTTTACGGCATATCAATCCTTATTCAATTCCGAATCCCGTCATGTTGTTTATTCGTTTTATGTAGCAATTTATTTATACGTTCAAATATTGATTCATGATTGTTGCTAGGTTTGATTGTTTTGTTTTACGGCATATCGATCCTTTTCGTGTTCAGTCATTTTGCTTAATGTTTTATGCTTCAAATTCTTCATCTTTAACTATTTATTAATAATGTTAGATTTGGTTGTTTTGCAAAGGAGGAAATATTTTTATTTCTAACTTTGCAGAACATTATTGAGTTTTGCAAGAAACAATAACATCAATGTTTGGTGAATTTTACACCAGGAAGCTGATATCTTCAGACAGCCTGATCTGGTAGCACCAGTTTTTCATTTTTGTTAACTTTTTTATTGTATTTATTTATTTATTTTTTTACTATGCGTTAAAAAAATCAAATTATTAATGTTTTCTTCTTTCTATTGGTTTCGTTACTACTATCCCTGCTTCTTCCAAATCTTTCTGAAGTTCGCCTCGTGTGGTTCTATATTGATCCGAATGCTTCCGATCGTGATTTACGGAACAAACCTAAAACAGCCGAAGCAGATTACAATTTGAAAAACGTAAAAATTGTAAAAAGAAAAACAAGATTAAAAAATAGGATTGCAAAGTAAAACGAATTTAACGAAGTGACAGGCGAATTATCAGTAGGGCTATGACAACAGCATATTATTTTCATTGATTCTAGAGTATATATCCGACAAGGTTAGACACCGTGAACCACATCACTCTACATAAAAACATACAGTGGGGGGGGGAATAAGTGTTGGACACATCCCATTATTCTTTATTTAACACATTTTTTATGCAGCGAATGACGCGAAAATTTAACAAGAAATAGTTACTAATTTAAAAATAACAAATGACTTCAGAAATTGGAACCTTTTGATGCATAACAAAAATTATATAATAAAAACAAGAATAGCCGGAAAAAAAGTATTGGACACATTGTTTTAAATTATATTTTATTATTATTTTTTATAAATAATGCTGGAAATTGTTATTTGCATTTTAATTTGCCGACACTATTATACGTTTTAGAAGTTTCTCGATTGTTGTAGACCATACTCTACGTCGTTGGAAAGTATTGGAACACGTTAGTCACCAGTAAGCCATCACGCGTGAAGGTCCTCAGGATGAGTAAACGTAAAGAACTCTCTCAAGTCGTCCGTGATAAGATTATTGCCGAGCACAAGAATGGAATTGGTTATCGGCGTATATATGCTCAATTCCAAATCCCTGTAAGCACCATAGGAAACCTTATTAGGAAATCGAAGGTGCATGACTCAACTGTGAACCGTCCGCGCACTGGAGCTCCTCGCAAAATGTCGAGTCGAGTAGTGAGAAAGATGATACGAAAAGTTCAGCAGCAACCGAGAACCACACGAGGCGAACTTCAGAAAGATTTGGAAGAAGCTGCGATAGTAGTAACGAAACCAACGATTAGTAATGTACACCTCGAAAGTCACCATTACTAAAAAAAATGTCATGTTAATGCTCGTCTGGAGTTTGCAAGGGACCACTTATTGAAAACAGATGATTACTGGAAGAATGTGATCTGGTCCGATGAGACGAAAGTGGAACTTTTCGGCATTAACTCTGTACGTCGAGTATGGAGAAGAGATGGAACCGCGCACGATCCCAAAAACACTTTCCCCACTTTGGTAGTGGAAATGTCATGCCCTGGGAATGCTTCTCTTCAAATGGTACTGGCTACTTCATATTATAGACGGAAAGATGAATGCAGCCAAATATCGGGGAATTCTTGAAAATAATCTCTTGCCTGCTTCCAATGCGTTAGGTATGCGACAGGGATGGATCTTTCAACAAGATAATGATCCCAAACATACTGCTAAAATAACCTCCGATTGGTTCGTACAGAACAAAATAGATGTTCTTAAGTGACCCAGTAAGTCCCCAGACTTAAATCCTATAGAAAATCTATGGAGATAGCTCAAAATCATGGTCCACCAGCGAGATCCACGTAATATCCCATCTTTCTCACTGCTCGATCCGACATCTTGCGAGGAGCTCCAGTACGCGGACGGTTCACGGTTGAGTCATGCACCTTCCATTTCCTAATAAGGTTTCCTATGGTGCTTACAGGGATTTTGAATTGAGCAGATATACGCCGATAACCAATTCAATTCTTGTGATCGGCAATAGTCTTATCACGGACGACTTGAGAGAGTTCTTTACGTTTACTCATCCTGAGAACCTTCACGCGTGATGGCTTACTGGTGACTAACGTGTTCCAATACTTTCCAACGGCGTAGAGTATGGTCTACAACAATCGAGAAATTTCTAAAACGTATAATAGTGTCGGCAAATTAAAATGCAAATAACAATTTCCAGCATTATTTATAAAAAATAATAAAATATAATTTAAAACAACGTGTCCAATACTTTTTTTCCGGCTATTCTCGTTTTTATTATATAATTTTTGTTATACATTAAAAGATTCTAATTTCTAACGTTATTTGTTATTGTTAAATTAGTAACTATTTCTTGTTAAATTTTTGTGTCATTCACTGCATAAAAAAATGTGTTAAATAAAGAATAATGGGATGTGTCCAACACTTATTTTCCCTACTGTATAAGATATCAATGAATATATACCTGAGAATCAAAACAATGGAAAAATATGCTGTTGTCATCACCCTTGTTATCAGTTAAGATTAACAAAAAAATATATATATATTAAGTAAATAAAAAAATTTCTCTCCTCTATCAAAAACAAATAACTTAATAAAATAAAGAATAAAAATAATAAATAAATTAAGTCTATTCACTTAATGGTTGGAATGAAATGATCAAACCTATTCTTAACACGGAGTGGCGGGGATAATTGATCCTAACCTTATGTAAAAAAAAAGTTTCATTTAATGTCGGTACTAATTGAATATTCGACGACATCGCGTTCATTTTCGGTCTGTTCTGTAAATCGCAATCGGAAAGATTCTGGTTGATAGGGACCTTCTATAAATTTTTTTTCATAGGGTTTTTAGAAGGTTAAATGTAGATATTAAGATATCGTTTAACGTTACTTATAAAATTATTAATCGAATCAAATCGTTATAAAAGTCTAATCAATTTTGTTTAGGTAACGTTGTAAAATCAAATTTCTATTTATAAAATTATTGTATGTTAAACAACTTCCAAACCTTTCAATATTTCTAAATGAGTCGGTGAATGTCTTTAGAATGGCTATGAAGAAGCAATTGACAGAACTAGACATTACTAGAAAAATATCTACTAATAAACTACGTATAGCCCGACAAAAAGTGGGGAATCGCAGGAACATTTAACAAATCCAACTGAAATAAACAACTGGACTGATTTTAATAAAAAGTTTTGGGTATATGAATTGATGAAATAAACTTTTATTTAAACAACGTCTTCAACGAATTTAACAGGTAAATGCGTTGGTATTTATTTCTCTCTCACGGCTAGAAATTTGGCATTAGAGTCGGAAAGCGGGATTGAAAAGTCAACGCTCCCGAGGAGGGGCACTTTGACCCACAAAAAGAGTCAGGGCAGTCCCGCCGGCATTCTCCGATAGAGACACCCCAGGCGAGTAGCAATAAACTAACGTTTTCCCAATAAGAGAAAACAAAGCTTGAGATAGTAGACCTTATAGAACTACACAGGATCAGCATCCCGCCGAAGCAGGGAAAAGGTCAGTGCAAGGATGCCGATTTTAGTGCCGCGGTGAAGAAAGAAGAAGAAAAAAAAAACCCTGTTTTTTTGACAGCGAATCAGTGGTTCATTTTTAATTCCCTCCCCACCTAACCCCGAAGTAAAAGTACGTGTTCTTGTAGTTGAGCAGATGTACGAAAACAAATTTTGTATCATTGAAAAGATAATTCTATGAAAAAGTATATAAAAAAAATTAAAACTATTTTTTAATGAAATAACTTCAGACAAGGCATGAAGCCACTTGATGTAAGGAACTAAAATAATGCTATTTTAAGGTTAAAACCCAGCCAAACATAAGTATGAGATGAATAGATTCCGAAACAGAAAACAATAATTTTTATTCCTTTGTCAGAAACATCGCTCATGGAATGTGAGAACTAAACGCCAAAATAAGGGGAAAATGAGTCAACACCGATAGTTTTCTTTTTAATCTTAAATCCCGTATTAAAGATATTTCTTTTTTCTTTTTTACTAGTTTTTTTTTTAATCGTGAGCTTACTATTGTGGCGTATGATATGCTGAAGATGTTTTATAATTATTAGTCATAAATAAAATAAATATGCAATAGCCTGTGTTTATTAGAATGGAATAAGTTGTTTAATCAACGAAAATATGTGACTGAGAAAGTGGTTATAGTCAAGATTATCTGCTCTTTGTGTAGTCTTTGGCTGTATAATTAATTATTGTGGTCTTTGGCTGTATAATTGATTATGATCAAGCGGACAAGAAATCCATTCTTAACACGGGGAAGATAATCATTAATCAGAATGAACCATATCTTGCTTGTCAACGTCGTCTCGTTCCTGAAACAGAAACCGGAAGCCATATAGAGCAGACAATCTTGACTATATTCAAGAAAACTTAGTAAGAAATACCACAAATACAAACACAAATGCTATTTTACGTTATATGTATATAGATAGACACCTGTTTTATTATCTTTTCTTTAATCTAAAAATATCATACCTAATATTATAACAACATAAAGCACGTGCTAATCATATTTTGCTTTTTATTGTGCAGGTGTCTTGCCCCGCCTACAGAAGCGTTCATTTAGTTTTACATTTCCATTGGTGTTATCAAAATACAAGTTCAGCACTGCCAAAAAGTCTGCAAGTTGTAATAACATTCAGCAAGTTTTAAACGATTTGCACCGACCCAACATTTTCTGCCATTTTTCTTAAAATAGGACGCTCGTCTGTACAGCATTCCCCCCCCTGATTTTATTACGGAAAGGTCATTAAGTAAAACAGCCTTGGAAGATTCGTATTATTTGGATCAATCGGACTACTGTTCTTAGCTTGAGTATCATTTTCACGACGTTTCGGTCGATGTAACCGACCTTCTTCAGGTGTATCTTGTCGAACTTCGAAATGTTTCTGATGAACTCGGGGATTTGGACGGAATTTTGAACGGAACCCTTTATTTATTTCACGGGGGAGGGGTAGCATGCTCTCGTTCCGTCAGCCATGAATGGATAGAGGTTCTAAATAATTAGAAATTATATTTTTCGGTGGCCCACATTGAGAATTGAACATTTATCACTTTTAGAATTGATTTTTTTATAGTACTTAAACCACTAGGCCATGGGTCCTTGCGGATAAGATACAACTAAAGAAGGTCGAAGGTTAGATTGATCGAAGCGTCGTGAAAGTGACATTCAAGATGAGAACAGTAGTTTTTTTTTTTACTCTGGTTCACCCCTAATAAGACATATCGCCACTTGGACGTAAGGGACTACTATTTGGGACCATTTCTAGGAAAGATAAACAAGATGTTGGTTTGCATTACATTTAAACTTCTGCATGTCAGTACGGTCAGGGAAGCAGGCAGCAGGAAGGAAATTCCAAAGTGTAACTGTTCGAGGGAAGAAACTATTAGAATAGAATGCTTTCTGGCATTTAGGGACCTCAACATTGAAGGGGTGAGATTTTGTTGCTAAGCACGTTTATCGGGGATATGTACGTTGAGGGGGCACAAGTGCATTGATTTCATCAGAGCACATACTCTTGAAATATTTCCAAAACAGGCAGAGATGCAACATTGCGGCGATGGGACAGAGGTTGGAGCTTAGTTGAAAGTGGGATCTGTTAGATCAAAAACTCTTTTTTGGACCCTATCCAAGAGGGAGAGACTAGTGGTAGATGCACCAGCCCAGATGTGACAACAATACTCCTTGCATGAGCGAATGGTGGCCTTGTAGAGGTACAAGATACTCTCATGTGTGAGTAGTATTCTAGCTCGACAGAGGGAACCCACCTTCTTTTCTTTATAATACATTTATTTAACTTCAAAATTTAGCTGAATTGGTTAGCTCGCAGGGAAAACACTTTTCATAACTTTTTTTTTTTTCACGTGTACAAATATATTTTTTTCCTTTTGGAAATTACTTTAGTCTTTAATCTTTCAAAATCAAAAACTAGCCGGAAACCCACACAAAAAATTATGATAAATCGTCTGTCAATACTATGTCCCGCTATCTTTATTCCACCGTTTTTCTCTGTATCTATTAACGCACACAGACACATGCGAAATTGTTTCATAATTTTATTAATATAGAGAAAGAAAGAGAAAAGAAGGAAGAGGAGAGAAAAAGAAACAGTAGTAGTAGTAGTAGAAGGAGGAGGGGGAAAATGAAGAGAAGATTATAAAGAAAAGTGGGAGGAGGAGGAGGCACAGATCCACATGATAAGTGTAAATCTATTGGTATTTATTTGTTTCCTTACAAAAGCAAAATGTGACACAGGGTCGTTTTTAATGTGGGAGCAAACCAGTTTCCCAAGAATGGACATTCTGAAAGTAGGCAAAAATAAACATTGCCTTATTGTTACGTTGTGTCAGGCTATACGTATAACCGTGTATATACTGTACCACATTAACGTATGTGTGTATATACGTGTTTGCGTTTGTGACGTATTTGTGTCGCAGAAGCGTTCTATATATGTGTATACTGTTTGCATTGTGATGTGTTGAATGAATGTGTACATGGTACCAATAAATGTCTGTCGTGTTTTTATCATAAACGGACCATATATGTATGTTGTACATATTGTGTATCTTGTAACGGATTGTTGGCCTCAAATCCTTAATGTCTTTTTTACGGCCCGTGATTTGTCTCATCTAGTGGTGTTGATGCGTGCGTGTTAGAACATATAAGGTAACATATAATGACGACATACCTGTTTCTGCTATTGGCCGCTAATGTTTTTTAGGGGATTCGTCAATCATCTTTGAGGGAGCTGGAATCTGTTATAACAAAGACGCTTCAAGACGGACATATGACGAATTATTGTTTTTATATATTTTTTATTCACTCCCAGGCAGTCCGTCACAGCAGAACTGGAGTGAATCTTGGCTTGTGGTTTCTCTATGTCTCTATTCTGAGACCCCCCCCCAGTCTCCCTCATGGGAAGACTTTCTTAACATATCTTGTTCATTCAACATCTCCAATCCAACTCAGCGAAACACGTGACATGTGACACGTCACTACCAGTCTCCGTTCATATCTTCCGGTGCAACTTGACCGATCACAGTTTAACATGTTTGACAATCTGCCAAAAAATGGTGATTCCACTCTATGTTGTCCACTCAACTCTAGATAGATAGATAGATATTTATATAGACAGACAGCTAGCTTTATAGATATATAGATCGATAAATAGATAGACAGATAGCAGATAATTTACTGCTTCTGCCCGACTATTAACTAAGTACAACTTGAGTGTAGCATCAAAGCAGATACGACACTCTGATTTTAGCCCGAATGCCAGACCTTTTTTTCATTTTCAATGTAAATCTATTTTTTTCATATCAACATCAATAATTTTAATAATATAGAGAAGAAGAGGAAAATAAGTTTATTAAGTAGTAGTAGTGGTTAGAAGAAGAAGAAGAAGAAGAAGAAGAAGAAAGGTGAAAGGAAGAAAGAGGACGGGGACGAAAACAAAGGAGGATGAGGAATAGACGAATATTAAATGGTCCAAACAACCTCCACGTGATTAGAATGAATCTATCATTTTTTTTTTCTATTCACAGCAAATCATTTCGTGAACAAAATCTAGAAAATTATCATCGACAAAAGTAAAGTTTATGGAATGGCGGCGTGGTTGGTTTCTTTTCTCGGCGTCAGATTAGTTTATCTTTAGATTCAGGATTTCATGCGAAAAAAATAGTTGAAATCATCTCAAGAATTTATGCCCTTAAGTTGTTTGAAATTAAAATCGCCATAAGAACTTATAAATCTTCCAAACATGGGATTTTGCAAAAGATAAGTCAGATGATAAGTTATAAACAACTGCTTATTTATATCTCCATTTACTTGCCTCTACACACACACACACACACACACACACACACACACACACACACACACACATATATATATATATATATATATATATATATATATATATATATATATATATACGCATATACTACAATTGGTGCCACCGGATCAAGCTGTCTGAAGATACCGACTGACCTTAAATGCACCAAACATTGATTTATATATTTTATTTAACCAACAAGTTTAACAAAACAAAATTAGGCACAATGCCAATAAAAAAAAGTGGGAGGGGGTCTGCAGCCATTCTTGTCACTGTACCTTTGATTTGTCTACGCTAATCCTAGCTAGAGTTCTTATTCACCACAATACCACAAACACACGACCGGTCGTCCTACTTAAGATTCCCAAATCAAATCGTTTTTATTATATATATATATATATATATATATATATATATATATATATATATATATATATATATATATATATATATATATAATCTGAGTGTAAAAATAAAATTTTATAAAAATATTTCATTGGCATGGGGTGGGGTGGAAAAAACAAAAAAACAAAAAACAAAACAAAGAAACAAAAAATGTTAGTGAGGCCTTCCTAACCTTTCTAGCTTGGTGTGGAGCCGAAAACAAACAGGTCGATCTCAAAATGGGTCTGAATTCTAGACGGAAACAAAGAAAAATGGGGTAGGGGAGTTGGAGGAGTCTGTGATGTCGCTCCAAAATGATATGAATTAGTGGGGTGGCCAGGTACGAAAAGAAAAACTGAGGTCTGAGCATCTTGGAGGTTTCCTATCGAGAGGAGGAGGCAGTCATTCACCAAGCATTGATGTTATTTTTTTTTTTTGCCCTTTCCCTTTGCAAAACTTCATTTTCTGCAAATCCAAAAGCAAAAACAACGTTTCTAATTTTTTTAAGATGAGGATTGGTTATTTGTATTATTTGGATTCATCGGCGGACTACTGTTCTCATCTTGAGTGTGATTTTCGAACGCTTTCGTCAATATAACAGACCTTCGTCTGATATATTTTATGGAACTCGTGAAATGTTTATGTCGAACCTGTGAAATTTTATGTCGAACTCGGGAATTTTGACGGAATTTCGAACAGAACTCTTTATTTACTTCATATGGATAGCATGCTCTTGTTCCGTCAGCCATAAGTTGATAAAGATATTGTATTTTTCGGTGGTCCACACTGAGAATTGAACCTTCAACCTTCAGAGATATCACTTTTACAATTGATTTTTCCAAATACTTTAACCACTGCGCAGTGGTTAGAGTATTTGGGGGAAAAATCCCTTATTTCTTTCTCTCCATCCTTTTTTTTTTCTCCTTCAATGGGACCAACGGTTTGCTGTGATTAGTAATCACGAGATTCTGGTAGCTGAGCAATCCATAACCCGGGAAAGTCGGTATACGTACTACAACACTCCAGTTTGGCTCTTATCTGAGCTAGACAGGCGGTCGAAGAGACTCGATGGTCATGTAAAGCCCCATTAACATACAACAATTAATATTCTGATTCCAATCCACACTAATATCAAGCTATAGATATGCACTCTCATTCGCTCCATCGACAACCTAACAAGAATTAGTGCAAGCTCAGAATTCAACCTAATTTTTAAAAATATCAGAACAAATTTTATGATGTACATACCCGTCACAGATGAATTTTAAATATGGCTGAGCGAAACACACCGTTCTCGCACCCTCATAAAATTTGATTCTCTGGGTTAAAATAACAACTTTATCAATTTCCATGATATTTGGAATATGACATTTTCGTTCCGTGTGGGATATGTATACCATAAAGATATTTAAAAAAAATTAGGTTGAATTCTGGACTTGAACTAATGCTGCTTACGTCATCGAAAGAATAAATCAAAGTACATATCTATGACCATTATAGATATGTTCACCTAATCTTAACCCGATTTCTAAATCTGACTACAATGATCGAACATTAATCAAAAGTAAATATTAAACTCAAACAAATTCATCGAAAGTAAAATTTTCTTCCCCAAATGTTCCCTTTATGACTAATTGAATATATTTTAACTAGCGGGACCTGTGGAAATTCGACAGGGGACTTATCCATATATAATATACTGATGTTGGTGTTCTGTAGATGTTCAGTGTAAATGGAGATGCTCTGATATTATTGTAGCTTTTTTGTTAAAACTGCAAAAGCACGAACGCCCGGCAAAACCCGGTCGTAAAGTACGCTTAAATATGATATTTTAATTCGTGTAGATTTCGTATATATTATTATAGATTTAATGTTCTCTCTATTTTTATATGTTACAAAGTTACGATTTCAAAAATAAAAAATATATCCATATGACTTGGATGCCTTAGCTTGAATCGAAACCGAAATAAAAACTTATGATATATATATATATATATATATATATATATATATATATATATATATATATATATATATATATATATATATATATATACATTAGCAAAAGTACCCGTCGTTGACTGGGTTCAAAAACAGCCCACAGAAAATGGACTCTGATTTATGAAAGTATGATAGGTTATGAAAAGGAAGGGTTGTAAAGAGATAGCTTCGAATAATTTCGATAATTCAGACGGTAACGACAAAGGCTGAAGCGCTAAATAGCGACCATGGCTGTAGCGCTGTGTGTTTTGGTTTCGATGGCACCGAAGTCATTTAAAAAAAAAAAAAAACATTACTATATATAAAAATCATCAGTATATATATTGTGTATAAAATAATTATTAATAGAGAATTTTACTATAACAATAAATACTAAATCTGCATAAATTAAAATATATGTCAGTCATGAAAAACGCTTAAATTTACTTTAATTCATGGAGTTTTTATATTTATTATTACACAGCTAATTCTTTATTGAATATTATATTCCGGCCCATGAGCAAACATCCGAACAATGATACCAAGTGAGACCATATACTTGACTTTATATATAAGACTAGCCTGGGTGCGTGGCATTGTTCGGGTGGTTGAAGGTGTGTGTTGAGGAAAAGAAAAAAAAGAAGTGGTAGTAGGCAGGCCCGAACTCCTGACGCGAAGGCGGAAAAGAAAGTGAAAGAAAACCGCTACTCTATGATTCGACCGGAAGTTCGGAAGGTTAAAATTAGGCAAAGTCAATCCAACCGATACGATGACTTACAAAAATGGCTCGCAAAAAATCGACCCTTCCTTGTAGAAAACTGCCCAGTTTAGGGTGAAGAAATTAATATTTGGGGCCAATTTTTCGATATTTGTCGTTCGAGACGTCGTGCTTCAAAATGATACCGATCTCGTAAAAATCGGTCGCCTCTGTCGAAAGTTTTAGGCATACATACATACATACATACATACATACGTACATTTTAAACAGACAGGTGAGATTTATATTATAGACTAGCGGGGTTACCCGGGTGTTTCGAGGTGTGTTTTGGGGTAAATCAAAACAAAAGAATCATTACTCGGGTGTTTGTGTCGGGGGGGGGGGTTAAAACGTTTTGGTAGGTAAGTAGGAAGAATCGAACCCGAAGCCTTGAGGCGAAGTTGGAAATTAAAGTATGAAAAAAAAAACGTGAGACGCTAACCACTGGGCCAGCAAGAAGTAGTAACGGAAAGATGTTTGAATTTATTTAAGCATTAAGAATTCGCAGGTGCCCGTACTTAATGACTTAATGAGGTCAATTTTCACTGCGAGGCAGTATTTTATTTACTGCGGGCAGTTTTTTTTTGTTTTATTATACGAAAAAGCCGAATCCACACGCGGCGATCGAAAAATGTGGAATATTTAGCTTTTCAAAGTCGGGCAGATTAAATAGACAGGTGACCCCCGTTGTTAAGTCGTAGATATTATCATTTAGACATGAAGTTTTAAGAAGGAGCGACCCCACCGAGAAGGCCGAGGAAAATACCCTTATGCGGACATACACGAAAACGCGCACGCACACACACACACACACACACACACACACACACACACAAAAACAAACATATTCGCTTATATATATATATATATATATATATATATATATATATATATAGGTTTTAAAATGTATTTATTTACAATGATAAAGTCATAAGTCATGCTGACAGGGATTCTGTGGCAAGAGGTTCAAGGCGATTGGTTTATACACGCCCGGTTAACGATGCCAAAACTACAGTATCAGCAGTCTTCCACTAGTTGCTACACTGAAGATATCACTATTAGTGACACACAAGCGCGTGCGATCTGAGATTCGGGTTATCTCCCGTCGCTCAAAAGATCATCTATATATTTAAGACCCCAGTTTACCCAGTGAACGTGCAGAGGCTGTATACTAAAAAGGAAGACTTAAACACTTGAATTACTTTTAACGCCAGGCGACCCAGCGGCGGTAACTTTGGGCGTGAAGGTACATGAGTAAACACTAGTAATCGTATCTATGTGCGGCGCATCATATCACACTGTTCATACGAACGCAGGCATTCATACTAACTACGACCATCTTGATGTATTTATAACAGCTATAGCTGGTAAATAAGAAAAGATTAGAATATCAAGCGTTGTTAAAACAACTAGTACAGGAAAAGGAAAAGTATTGCTTAACACACGTGACAGGGCATTTCTCTAACTTCTGTCGCACCTTGCACACGTGCAGTCGTAACTTACCCAGTGGAACTTGTTTGATGATGTCGGGCGTGCATAACTCTTTCGTAAAAGCAGACTATAATACGCTAGTATCTATAATTCAATACATCTATGAAGGGCGTTCCCAAGGTAATGCCACCAACTTTTTAATACGTCCCGAATAGATCAGAAAGAGAATTGCAAATTGCATTGTTATGATGACTGCACTTATGCATTCAAGACATTAAAAGTTCAGCTCTCTCTTACAGATATTGACGGTGCGAGACTCTAAGAAAGCAACATCCGTCGTGGACGTGCGTCAGAAGCAAATAGGCATCGTTAAATTTTCTCCGCGTAAAAAATTTGATGTCAGCACAGTTAGGTGATGGATTCATCGATTTCAGAGTGGCAATAAAAGTATGAGTGACAAGGGTACCCCGGATGCCATCGATGGCAAAAGTGCATTGAGAATGGTGGTGACTATGTAGAAAAATAAATTATAGAGCACAAAAGGTCACTCGTTTTAATGGTACCACCCCCGTCTTCGAAGCTCTTCAATTTTTTTTTTTTAGTTAAAAATACTTTTACAACGGCCTTCGTATATCAAATAAAAATGCATTTGTTTTTAATTTTTTGAATGAAATTTCATCCATCCAGAGGAAATCTGGAAATAAAGAAGAAACGTTGATGAACGCATAACTTGGTTTGTTCTCTCTCTGTCTTTCTCTCTCTGTCTTTCTCTCCCTCTCTCTTTCTTTCTTTCTTTATTTCTTTCTTTCTCTCTCTCTCTCTCTCTATATATATATATATATGTGTGTGTGTGTGTGTGTTTTTGTGTGTGTGTGTTTGTGTGTGCATCTATAAATAAGAACAGGTTTTAGGTTCCTAAATTTTATATTAGAATTGTCCGCACGAGGTAAAATTCAGTTCTAAGTGACACTTTTGTACTTTTAAGGTTAAACACTCTTACAGATAATTTCTAAACATTAAAACTAATTCAATGAGGCATTTCATTCGAATGCGTTTTATATATATGTGTTATTTTTCTTATTTGCAAGTTCTTTACTGTTAACTATTCTGTACTTCTATAACAATCAAAATAATGAAAAGTTTAATACTCCGTTCAGTAAAGCCATACGAAATAATAGGGAAAATATAATTTTAAAGATTATAGTAATAGTTTAAGGCGTCAACGATTTACTACAGATAGAATAAACATAAATCTATTATAATAAAAACAAACGGGGCCTGCATCTGTTTTGGAATCTGTTCGTGTATTTTGACTAGGCAAAATGGTCGAGTCCCAAGACGCGTTCATAATGTTGAAACGCGTTTGGACCCTTTAATAAACGAAAAGAGGTCAAACACTTCAAAGCCATCAAAAACATTGGTAGCAATTACGCACAATTTGGAGCAATGCAATTAGAGCAACGCAATTTGGCCGATGAAATTGGAGCAATGCAATTCGACCAATCAAATGAAATGTAGTAAATGAAATTTAATGAAATTGAACCAATAAAATTGAAGCAATATAACTGGTGAAATGTACTTGAACCAATGAAATTACAATGATGCAATTGAAGTAATATATTTTGACCAATAAAATTATAAGAATCAAAAACATAGATTGGAAGAAATTGTTGGATCATACTTTTCCCAACGTAAGTCGGTACAGTGTATACTTTCGGGTTGTACTTTTGGCTTTCTTTTTCCTTTTTTTCCATATTTACTGTCTCCTTGCAGCCACCATATAAAGAAAACAATAAAAATTACTTAAATCTAGAAGAATCTCTCTTATAAACAATATGCAGATGGAGAAAGAGAGAGACTAGCTGTCTTTAACCCGGCGTTGCCTGGCAGTGTATCTACTTGCAATTTGTTTTGCTTTTCTTTTTGTACTATGTCGTTTTTTTTTTCTCGCGTATTTTCATCGCAATCAAAGGTAAGCAATTCCGTATGGAAAAACTCGGAAGCAACTCCATATACAGTTACGTTCATATGTATATATATATATATATATATATATATATATATATATAAATTGACAGCTATTTGAAAATAATTGCAACTCGGACAAAATATTTTAGTCTTCTTAATAACATGCTGTGACAATTCACAAAAATAACTGACGAACCAGAATCGAATTTTAATTTTTTAGATATAGTTATCTCTGAAAGGAATGATAAATGGAGTGACTTAACTATCTAACATAAAGGTAACCGTGCATTTATACAACTACATGATAACTAATCCATTCTACCAATCCGGAAAACGCATAGAGATAAACATAATACATAATCAAACAACCAATTAAAAAGGAATAATAACTTTCAACAATCTCTACTATAAAACAAAGAAACAGACAAGTAAACCACTTTTGACGTAGTAAATGGTGTTTCGACTTCTAATAGTGTCGAAGTTAGTTGGAATAACCATACTAATCTATAAATCTATAAAAGTGAGAATGTGTGTGGAGAACACTTCTCAAACTATATACTCAACGAACTTTTCATCTACAGACTTAAAATTTGGTATATAGGATATTCAGAGGTGTGGAAAATATTTTAATCGGTTTTCATCCGGAGAAAGGACTGCTAGGGGGTCAAATTGAAAAAAAAAATTGGTACTTGAAGGTCATCGGATTTTTATCTGTTTGTCAACTTCGCACGTGCGAATCGTTCACATAACAGCTTTCTTATGTAAACAATAAGTAGGCTTGAAAACACTTTTTAAAAATCGTGGCAAGTTGGCTTAAGAGTTATCATACCTGTGTCACTATCTTTAGGTTTTGGTTTCGATCCGAGCTCGAATATTTTTATTTTACTTACAAGAAGTGGACTGTTTAGAAAAAAAAAAAAAATACAAAAAAAAAAATCATAGTACTTGCATGCATATGTCTCAGTTTCTTTCCGTTTTTTTTTGTTTTTTAAAAAATTATATTGAGTACAATGTAACAATCAGTAGAGGATTGGCTCTAATAATAATAAATGCGAAATTTACATGAATTAAATATCATATTTATGCCTTTTTTTGCGAAAGGGCTACGACGAGCGGCCTGCTAGTAACACAATAAAATTATGAATAAAGACGATATAAAAATTCTAAAGAGATAGTGAACTAAGGACACTGAGAAATACTATCAGATCGAAAACAGATAAAACTAAAAAGAAAATATCTAGATTTTCAAACATAGCATTTGATGTTATAGATGCCTCCATTCAGTCTCAAAAACATGGGATACTCACTGTAAGAGTAAATGCGAGACAGGGATTGCACAATCCTTAACCACACATCGCTTAAATCGGCACGGCTTGATTCCAGTGGAAAGGAGAAGACTAGGACGGCTGGAAACCATGCCGAGATAAGCGGAGAGCACATACAGCACCTGGAATTCCCAAATGGTCACCCAATTTAGTACGTACCAAGCTCAACGCTGCTTAACTTCGGTGATCTAACGGGAACCTCCTCGCACCCCCCCGACCTCATTCACTCTTCCACTCTTTCATCCCAAAATAGCGAACATTTTTGTAAAAGTCCGAGGACGCTACAGACGGCAAAAAACAACAACAACAAAAAAAAAAAAACGGTCGTGTAGCCGAAACAATAATGTAACTTAACAAAAAGATACGGTAATAAAAAATAAAACGCATATTTGCTGTACAACAGTATTGAGCACTTTTTTCAGTTTTTATTAATTACCATCTCCACTATATATATATATATATATATATATATATATATATATATATATATATATATATATATATATATATATATACTAGAAAAAGGACCGGTCGTTGACAGAAGTAAGAAAGAGTCTTCAAAAAATGGACTATAAAAATGTACTAGCCTGAGTGCCCGGCATTGCTGGGTGTTTGGAGATGTGCTGAGCAAAAAAAAAAAAAAAGAGGTAGTAGGCAGGCAGGCTCGAACCCATACCGCGAAGGAGGAAAAGAACGTGAAAAAAAAAACATGGCATCTTTGCTGTTGCGCCCATCGTCAAATGACGAATTTTTAAATTAAGGCTAATCAATCGAAAAGAGGGGATGAATTTCGAAAATATCGACGAAAAAAGCTACCCCATTCCTGTAGAAAGTGTCCTGTTGAGGGCGAAGGAATTGTTTTTAACCAATTTTTCAATATTTGTTGTCCGAATGGTCGCGCTTCCAAACGACACCGATCTCGTGAAAATCTGTCGCCTCTGTCGAAAGTTTTAAGCAGACATACAAACATACATACATACATACATACATTTAAACAGACAGGTGAGACTTATATTATAGACTACCCTGGTGCCCGGCGTTGCCCAGGTGTTTGGTGGTGTGTGTTGAGCAAAAATAGTGGTAGTAGGCAGGCAGGCTCGAATCCGTACCACAAAAGAGGAACAGAACGTGAAAAAAAAAAACGTGATGTCTTTGCTGTTGCGTCCATCGCCAAATCGAAAGTGGTGAAGGTTTAAATTAAGACTAGTCAATCGAAAAGAATAGATGATTTTCTAAAATATCGGCAAAAAAGCGACCCCTCCTTGTAAAAATGTATCCAGCTAAGGGTGAAGAAATTAATGTTTTCAGCTATTTTTTTATATTTGCTGTCCGAACAGTCGAGCTTCCAAACGACACTGATCTCGTGAAAATCTGTCGCCTCTGTCGGAATTTTTAGGCATGCATACATACATACATACATACATACATACATACATACATGATGACTGCAATGTCTTGTCAGACGAGCGCCACTTCCTCAGACACTTAAAGTCCATGAGCCTAAAAATGACTTTTTTTTTTAGTCCTACCGGTGAATTCACACACTCAAGCAGGCATGACACTGAAGACTGTCATTGAGATCAATTATTACATCCTACCAGCATTTCAAGCCTCCACACGTCAGAACTTTTTCATCGCCACAGGACCATTTTTATAGACAAATGCCTGAGGGAGTATCTATACACAGATGATGTTACAGAGTCTTAGCTTTGTACGACAGCTAAGTCTCTCTCTCTCTCTCTCTCTCTCTCTCTCTCTCTCTCTCTCTCTCTCTCGGTTCAAAATACTGAGATCCAGCAACAAGCAAGAGCAAGATAGCCAGAAACAAGTTAAACTTCAGACCAGCTTAATGCGGGTACTGGTCTCCCGCTTTATGGTTTTTTAAATCAGAGATTTGCTTCTCCTAGAAAGGTTGCCTTCACCACGGCTTAAGGTAGCCGTCTCCACCCCAGCACACACGTACATACACACAAACACACACGGTGCTAGTTGGCCATTGACCCCGAAAAAGTGTTCATTCATAATAGATACATACATACATACATACATACATACATACATACATACCATGGCATTCCCACCACCATGCTTGACTGTAGGCATGACGTACTAATCATTGTACTCCTCACCTGGTCCCCGCCACATATGCTTAAGGCCATTAGAACCAAACAAATACAATTTCGCCTATTCAGATAATAGGACATGGTTCTAGTATCAATGGGCTTTGTTGACATGTCTTCAGCAAACTCTTTGAGAGCTTTCTTGTGCATTTGCCTTCATAAGAGGCTTCCTCCTGGGCTGACAGCCATGCACACCAATTTACAGCCATACACATCAATTTGAGAACCTTATTCCGTAAGCCAGTGTATCAAGATATTTTTAAAATCATTTTCACTTCAAACAAGGCATAATACTACTACTAAAACTAATACAGGTGAGATTTATATAATAGACTAGCTTGGGTGCTCGACGTTGCCCGAGTGTTTGGAGGTGTGTGTTGAGCAAAAAAAAAATGTGGTAGTAGGCAGACAGGATCGAACTACTACCGCGAAGGAGGAAAGAACGCGAAAAAACAAAAACAACAACAAAAACAAAAAACGTGACGTCTTTGCTGTTGCGCCCATCGCTAAACCGGAAGTGACGAATGTTTTAATCAAGGCTAATCAATCGAAAAGAAAAGAGGGGATGACGATCGAAAATATCGACGAAAAAAAGCGATCCCTCCCTGTAGAAAAGTGCCGACTTGAGGGGTGAAGGAATTAATGTTTTTAGCCATTTTTTTTTATATTTGTCGTCCGAAGGGTCGAGCTTCCAAACGACACCGATCTCGTAAAAATCTGTCGCCTCTGTCGAAAGATTAGGCATACATACATACATACATACATACATTAAACAAACAGGTAAGATTTATATTATAGATGATTTATTGTCATTAATCATTTGACTGTTCACAGACTATTAGCATAGAACTCTTTTGTCCCTTACAGCTAAACTTTTCTGTCGCCATTTTAAAATTGATTCTTTGGGGTTTGGTTTTTGTTCTTTAACTATGAAAAAAATTCATTTGCTTGCAATTTTGACAACTTTCAAATTTATACTAATCAGTAAATTGTTATTTATTTATTTTTCTCCTGTCATAAAAAATTCTTGAATTTGGAGGCAGACTTTTATTTTCTTTTCTTGATGAATCACTAAATTTTGTAAATTTTCTAATTTTATTTTTATCGTTTCAACATTTCAAACATATACATACATATAATAATAAACTTGTATTCCTATCTGTTTGTTTGTTCGTTCACAATTTAGTTAATATATACAAAATGTACAATGTTCACAAATACATTTTTAATACTGAAACAGACTTTTATATACTTTAATATACTGCATGATTTCTATCTATACCATTTATTCAAAGGGCGTCAACATTCAAGAGGTTACCTTATTTGTATATTATATTAAAGAAAATATGTTTTAATAAATTGCTCTTAATTGTTAATGGAAATTAGTAATTGAATTTTTAAAAGTATTTTATTTAGAAATATTACATAAAGTTGAATTTTTAAATTTATTTTTATGTTAATTTAATTTACATTTAATTTATTTTGAATTAACCAAGACCAGCTGCGTTTATAAACGGAAGTAAGTTTTCATTTAACCTATGAGTTATTTCCGTTTAAGCTATGAGATTTTATTTTCCTGTTTGAATTTCATAGATAAAGATGACTGTTTTATGCTTCCAAAAATCCAAAATGTATTCAAGTTTCAGGAAAATCATAACAACTGGGTATATTTAGTGTATTTTAAGTACTATGTGACTACACCTTCCGCCTGACAATATTTTTTTTATCTGGCAACGCCGGTTATGTACAGCTAGTATATATCTATCTATCTATCTATCTTCTATCTATCTATATCTATACTCCTATAAATTCGTTTTTCTTTTGTGTGTATTGATATTCATTTTAAAAACCCTCTTTTCTATTTATTTAAAAAGAAAATACAATTTTCGTTATATATTGGTTGTGGAATTGCATTCACTAGCAAAAGATCTAGCTAATTTGCATATTCTTTTAAACATTAATTTTAATTAATTCCCTATTAGTTTTTCGGTTTTCTTATGGGATGATCATTTTTAGTTAATTATTACGTGTAATTATATTCATGCAGATATTCTACATGATTTATACTCGCATAATATTTGCGTAAAAACGTTACAGCAAACACAAAATTGTTTCCATATATATTTATGTATACGTATATATTTTTGTTGCATGTATAAAAGTGAACGCGTCTGTCTGTGTGTGTGTGTACATTTTCCTACGCAATAACTCTGTCAATTTTCAGTTTACAGACTCGAAATTTGAAATACAGGGTACTGAGATTTGTTCGGCCAGAAATTTGGCCGTTAAGGGGGCAAAGTTCAACGATTTGACCTTTGAGAACTCTACCAAACTCCTCCGACAATTTTTGGTCTAAACTCTTGAAATTTTAGATATAGTTTCCTTAGACATGGATCTAACTTAATAACTTGATTTGAGCCCAAAACAAAAATGTTAAGGGGTCATAATAGGGGTCAAAGTTAAAAAAAATTGACCTCTGCGGTCTCTAGCAAATTACTCAGCCAATTTCTGGTCTAAACATTTTACATAACTGGTATTCAGAGATAGGGCAAGCTTTTTCATCGGTTTCGGTCGAAATTCTTGAGTTACCAATATATAAATGCATTATGTATGTATGTTTGCATGTCTGCCCAACACTTTCGACACAGGCAACGGGTTTTCACAAGATCAGTATCGTTTTAAAGTCCGACCTTTCAGACGACAAATATCGAAAAATTGGCTAAAAACATTAATATCTTCACCTTAAACTAGGCACTTTTCTACGGGGGGGAGTCGCTTTTTCGCCGATATTTTTTAAAGTCATCCTCTCCTTTCGATTGTCTTGCCTTAATTTTTAAAAATGTCACTTCCGGTTTAGCGGTGGTCGTAACAGCATAGACGTCAGTGTTTTCCTGTTCTTTTCCTCCTTTGCGGTACGGGTTCGAGCCTACCTTCCTACTACCACTTTTTTTTTTGCTCAACATACACATCCAAACAACGCCGGGCTAAAATGCTAGTATATCTATAAAAGTTAACGTGTCTGTGGGTTTGTGTGTCCGTCTATCTTTATGTCTGTTTGTGTACATTTCCCTACGTTACTCTGTCAATTTTCAGTCTACAGATTCGAAATTTGAAATACAGGGTACTGAGAGTTGGGAAAATCTATGTGATTGGTTTTGGACAAAATTTGGTTGTTAAGGGGTCAAAGTTCAACGATTTAACATCTAAGAACTCTACCAAACTCCTCCGACAATTTGGGGTCTAAACACTTGAAATTTTAGATATCGGTTTCTTGGACATGGATCTAACTTAATAACTTGATGTGAGCCCAAAACAAAAAATGTTAAGTGGTCATAATAGGGGTCAAAGTTAAAAAAATTGACCTTTTTTTTTTCTCAAAATACACCTCCAAACACCCGGGCAACGCCGGGCACCAATGCTAGTGTATATATATATATATATATATATATATATATATATATATATATATATATATATATATATATATATACTAGCAGTTCCGTCCGGCTTTGCTCGGGCCCTAAGTTCTGTTCATAAGCGTATGTGCATATGTATATTTTAAAAAGTGTGAATAATTAAAGTAATGCCTTTCTGTATACTGGTCTTCCATAACTACCATAGAGAAAAGACAGACCGACATTTTCACTTTTATAGATAGATAGATAGATTGGACGCAATATATAGTAATGATTTAAAAAGTATATAAAAAAGACTCAGGCGCCACCACCGAGAATCGAAACCAAAACGTTCAGCTCACGATTTATTCTTCCTCTGCCGTCAATGACTGGGCTATGAAAACATGTTTACGGAAGGGCTAAAAATTAAAACATGAACCAATTGCTACTACGTTATGCATTCGTAATGCCGTCGTTCGACCTTCACCTGCCGAATTTTTTTTTTTTAATTTTCACACTTTTGCGCTGATTTTTCCGGGCTAAAACCCAAATATAAAGTTTTGCATGGATTCAAATACCTTATATATGAAGTTTCATGTCTGTAGACCAAAAACTCTAGGAGGAGTTTGGTAGGCAAAATTTGTTAAACAAAAATACATACATATACATAAATATATATGGAAACAATTTTGTGTCCTGTAAACTTTTTACGCAAATATTACGCAAATATAAATCATGTAGAATATCTGCATGAATATAATTACACGTAATGATTATCCCATTAGAAAACCTAAGCAGCTAATAGGGAATTAATTAAAATGAATGTTTAAAAGAATATGCAAATTAGCTAGATCTTTTGCTAGTGAATGCGATTCCAATACCCATATATAAGAAAATTGTATTTTCTTTTTAAATAAACAGAAAAGTGGGTTTTTAATATGAATATCAATACACACAAAAGAAAACCGAATTTATAGGAATATATATATATATATATATATATATATATATATATATATATAAGGTTGGTGTAAATATAATGTTTTTTGACGTTCAACGTTAAGTAAAAAACTACATTATTTTTCACCAACATATATATATATATATATATATATATATATATATATATATATATATATGTGTGTGTGTATGTGTATACGTGTGTATGTGTGTATGTGTATGTGTATACGTGTGTATGTGTGTATGTGTGTGTGTATGTTTGTATGTGTATGTGTGTGTATGTGTATACGTGTGTATGTGTGTGTATGTGTATACGTGTGTATGTGTGTGTGTATGTGTATACGTGTGTATATGTGTGTATGTATAAAAAATATATATGTGCGTGTATATATATACATATGGGTGTGTGTTCGCGTCCGTGTGTGTGTGCGTACAGAAAGAGAAGACGATTAAATTTTATGTCATACTTTAAAAAAAAATGTATATTCAATTAACAAAAACTCTATTCAACATAGTAAATAACATGGATTGTTATAAGAAAATACCAAGCAATTATTTCTTTCTAGACGAAAACAATTTTATTTCCATTGTTTACATTTTTTTTTTTTTTTAGTTTTCACAAACACTACTGTTTATTTTCATATTAAAAACTTTAATTGCTATTTTTATTATTTATTTTAAGTATCAAGATTTCACGGCGGCTGATGAAAAGAGGCGACGTTAACAGAAGGCAAGGAAGTCAGCATCCCGCCGCGAATGACTTAAGGCGTTATTAAACGTAAAGCAATGAAATAGAAAGGACATCACAATGGGCAGAAATACAAACGAAAATGAATGCGATGGGAAATACAACGCAAATGCCTTCAAAATAAATAGCGAATGAATTACTTGAAATTATGGTTAAACTGCAATAATGCATAACGGAACCAAACTTTAGTTATTCCGTTTTCTTAAGCGTCAATTCTCAACTAAAGAAGATTTTAAAACTCTAAAACAGAACAAGTCTTACTTGGAAATTGTAAGCAACAGAAAACAGCTAAAATACTTTATAATAAGCAGTCAATCCATGTGTAATTCTGGTCTCTGATGTTAAACACTATATGACTAAACTTGTTGTATACAGTGTACCACAAAAGTGAATATACTCTTCACATTTCTTCAAACATTTAAGTATATCTCTTCATGGGATAACACCGAAAAAAATGATTTTTTGACACAATGAAAAGTAGTCCGTCTGCAGCATATATAACAGAGTTAATTTATTTTCCCCTCAAAATAACTAAAAATATAGCCATTAAAAGCTAAATCTCTGGCAACAAAAGTGAACACACCTCTTACGAAAAGTTGTCAATATTAACATACAACATGTCAACTCTCAATATTTTGTGCGGCCACCATCATTATCCAAAACTTTCTTTGCTCTCCTCGGCATACAGTTTACCAGAGCTTCACATGTAGCTACTGAAATGCTCTTCCACTTTTCAATTACGTCGTCGCCGAGCTGGCGGATATTTAAGACTTTGCGCACCCCCACCTTATGCCTGGGGATGCCCCAAAGGTGTTCTATTGGCTTCAAGCCTGGAGACTTGCTTAGCCAACCCACCCCCTTTACCCTCAACCTCTTCAGTAAAACAGTGGTTGTCTTGGATGTGTGTTTTGGGTCATTGTCATGTTGGAACACTGCTCTGCGACCCAGTTTCTGGAAGGAGGGGATCATGCTCTGCTTCAGTATTTGGCAGTACATGTTGGATTTCATGTTTCCTTCAATGAAATGTAATTCTCCAATGTCTGCAGCATTGATGCAGCCCCAGACCATGGCATTCCCACCACCTTGTTTGACTGTAGTCATGACACACTTATCTTTGTACTCCTCACCTGGTCCCCGCCACATATGCTAAAGGCCATCAGAACCAAACAAATTAAATTTCATCTCATCAGACAATAGAATATGGTTCCAGTAATCTTCCATGCCCTTAACTCATCAGAAGAAATAGCAACAATCAACACGTCAAAAGGAAATGAAGTGTGATTGACATGATTAAAATATTGAAAATTGAAAGAGAAGCTGCATATACCTTTAATATGTTTCCATTACGCCATTTTCTCTCTCTCTCTCTCTCTCTCTCTATATATATATATATATATATATATATATATATATATATATATATATATATATATATATATATATAGATATATAGATATATATATATATATATATTGGCTTGACTCCACAAACGAAGATCCTATGAAGGGGGCTGTCCATGTCGACTGCAGGCACGCTTGTGGCTGACGAGCCCGATGCGTGACCAGCAGGTTTGGCCGCAGTGGCTGTAGTCAAAAGTAACTTCAAGTACGGCTGCTGAGGCCTCCCGAATCTTCCTCCTGCATCATTTCTCCCACAGATTCTCTGTGCAGGAGACCTCAAAGGAGGTGACAGCCTGGTGGACAGTACTTCGCCAGATATCACAGTCAGCAGCGAGAGTAGATCACTGGTGGTGGTCAATGTGGCAGTCACCAAAGGACTTCTTCCGAGAGTCTTTATATCGTTTCTCCGGTGCCTCTCTGTCATGGCAGCCAGTGGAAAGTTCGCCATGTAAGATTATCTTGGGCATGCGATGATCATCCATTCTGGAGACGTACCTGACCCAACGTAGCTGCAACTTAATCAGCATGGCCTCGATGCTGGTAGTCTCCGCCCGCTCGATAACTTCAACATTGGTGACATAGTCATTCCATTGGATGCTGATGATGGTGCAGAAACAGTGCTGATGGAAACGCTCGAGTAGTCGTAGTTGGTGACGGTAAGTTGTCCACGACTCAGAGCCGTAGTACTCTCCACCATCCTGTACGGCTCTGTACACACTGATTTTTGTCCTCTTCTTCAAGTGTTTGTTTTTCCAGACTCTGTTGTACAGTGTGCCAAATTGACGATGAGGAAGAGTTCTGAAAGGTTGTTGTTTACTCTGACCTGGCCGCTCTGGTTCTCATGCTGATCATGCTGAGGAGCTTTGGGGAGTAACCGAGGCGCTCCAAGATCAGCCAAACTCCCCTTCTGCTCACTGTGTCAAATGCCTTAGTCAGGTTCCCTGTTTTGTTATCGGCACTTCTCTTGTAGTTGGCTGCGGACAAAGGCCATGTTCATGGTGCCCCTGTTTGCTTTGAAGCGACATTGTGTTTCTGGGAGGTGGTATGATGCGATGGAAGGTAGCAGTCTATCCAAGAGCACATAGGCAAGGATTTTACCTACGATGGAGAGCAGAGCAGACAGACTTTTCCTCCTTGTTTTTGTAAAAGACAACAATGACTGTGTCACGGAGGTCCCGTGGGAGTTCTTTTTTCGCGAGCAACAGACAAGGAGATCATTGAGCCTGTTGAGCAACGCTGAGCCTCTATATTTCTAGATCTCTGGTGGAATCCCGTCGATTTTTGCCGACTTGCCATTCCTCAACTCTTTTATGGCCTCAGTGAGCTCATCTAATTCCACTTTGGCTGGCAGCTGAGGGATGCGGAGGATTGCTGAGTTCTGAATGACTCGGTCAGCTCTGAAGGCCTGCAAGTGCTCAGACCAAGTGTACAGTACATATTAAAAAATAGTAACAAAATACAGTACAGTATATAATACACATGTATATAATCAAATAACATTATAAATAACATCGTAAAACGGGTCAAATACCGTAACCAGTAACCGGAAAACATCGTATTCCACATCGAAACCCGATTAAGCCGTATCCCGGGGCACATCATCCCGGGGGCACCGTATGCCGGGGTTATACCTACAGTAAGAGGGGAAAAAGAAACACAAACAAAAACAAAAAAACAAATATTTCTTGACATTAAAATTGACCTCCTATTGGATTCGTAGGAGACAAGTAAACACGATTACTTTTATCGGTGCTTCTTCGTTATAATAATTTTCACGAAAAACACCCGTCTAGCTGAATCCACTGCCAAAAGTTTCCCCCACTCTTTATCTGTGCCTAAATCAAAACGCGGATTCCATGAACAAAGCTTCTTTCTTAGAACTGCACGCCTGTGGAACTCTGTTCCGTCTGCCTGCTTCCCACCGGACTAGAACTTGGATGTCTTCAAGTCCAACGTTAACAAATTCCTAATGAACCGCCCCCTTAAGTAAACACTTCATCAAATCTCCACACTAACGTAATGTACTTGCAATAACCCTTATCCCTGAGTGGCTTCCGGGCCTTGATAAGTGGTGATCACTGTGTAAAAAAAAAAAAAAAAAAAATTCGAAAATCGAAATACTGAATTTTAATTAAACCCAATGGTATCTACTTAACTGTCATATCACAGTAATTAACATATTCAAAAATTACGAAAAACAGTAAGGTAGAAACTTAATTATTAATGAAAATAGTTTTCGAAGACAATTAGCGAGACAATTTTGGCCTAAGATTTTCAATTTTCAGAAAATAAGTACCTCCCTTTTGTTACAATTCGAATTCTTCAGCTGCTTTAATTCAAAAACTCAGTTTTCGCTAATTGTCTTTGAAAACTATTTTCATTAATAATTAATATTTTACCGTTTTTCGTCATTTTTGGATATTTTCATTACTGTGCCATGACAATGAACTAGATACCATTGGTTTCGCCTTAAATTCAGTATTTCGATTTTAGAATTTCGCTATTATAACGAAGAAGAACCCTGTTCTATTCATTACAATTATCAAAACAAGTATTTTTTAGAGAGAGGAGGGTGAGGGAGAGGAATGTCACGGAGAGAAAATAAATGAACGACTTTTAAATGATGATCTTGCGAAAATGTTACCGCGTTTTTCAATATAAACACAAAACGTTTTAACTTCGCGCCGCTAAATTGGGCCGCGGTTGTTTGTGTAATATTTACGATTCGACGTAACCTCATCATCACTTCCTCTTCCAAACAATAAGAAACAAATAAATAAAAACATACGTTGCTTATTTCGTGTGAAGTTTCCGCAAACGAGGCATCGGAAATTTTGGGTGGGGGGCAGAGGCGTGAAAAAGAGGGGTTTTAATAGGGTGGTGTCCCCCACCCCGAAATTCAAATTGAGAAGGGAAGGGGGGTTCAATTATATACAAACTATCTTATTTTCATAACATATATTTCTCTGTATACAGATTTATTAGGTTGGTGCAAAACTAATGTCGTTATTTTATATGTAATTGAACGTAAAAAAACGACATTATTTTTGCAACAACCTAATAACTTGGGTTTTTGAGGCAAGTTATAAAAGAGAGAGAGAGAGAAAGAGAAAGAGGGGGGGGGGAAGGGAAACGGATAGGCAGAGACAGGGAGAGACAAAGATCGATAGACAGAAAAAGAAAGAACCACCAGGGCTGATGCCAAATCTCTGCACGCCATTGGATAGAAGTAAAACGCATGTGATGATAGTGTCACAAATAACCAAATGAAAGAGAGAGATATTGCCTGAGAGAGAGGCAGAAGAGGGTGGGAAGAGAGAAAGGCAGATGGAGAAAGATATGGATAGACGTTTGTTTATTTATATCTCTCCCTATCTATCTTTTAGATAGATTAATAGAGATAGATAGATAGATAGATAGATAGATAGATAAAAAGAGAGACAGATACATAGAGAGAGAAATGGAGAGAGAGAGAGAGGGGGGAAAGGGAAACGGATAGGCAGAGACAGGGAGAGACAAAGATCGATAGACAGAAAAAGAAATACAGTGAGAGAGAATAGTTGACAGAGACAGTGAAACAGACAATAAGAGACTGATAAGCAAACGGGGCGAGAGGGGGGGGGGTCTGAATAGAGAAAATATAGAGAAAACGAGAAAGAATAAGGGAAATGAATATAAATCGAAGGAAATACAGTTAAGAAGAAAGAAGAAGATAAATGAAGAAACGTAGAACGAAAGTGGGATAGGGGGAGAAGGAAGGAGAAGGGAAAGAGGAGAGATAGAGAGAAAGAAAGAGAGAGAGAAAGAGAGAGAGAGAGAGAGAGAGAGAGAGAGAGAGAGAGAGAGAGAGAGAGAGAGAGAGAGAGAGAGCAGACATAGAAAGAAAACTAGAGAAACCCGACGAGGAAAGGCTTATCATATAGGAAAATGAAAAAGAGAGAGAAATTTAGACGAAAGAGTGAGATGAAGCGAAACAAATAAATTGTTATGGGGGCAGATAAGTGTTGAACTTGTCTGGAGAAAAAAAAGGCATGAAAATAATGATTACATCAACTGATAAAAGTCACAGTATGTTTGTCTACCTTCGCTGCAGAAGGCGAAACACAAGGTCATGTGGTGTTTAAAAAGCTAACGCACTAGGTGAAATTCACTATCACCTACAAAAATGCATGAGCAACCCCATCGGCATTTCCCGGTAGGGGCGCATCAGGAGAGTAACAATCAACTAAACTCTTCTCAAAAAGAAGGCAAAGCTTGGCAGGATGGAAATCCTAGAACTAAACATAACCATGCCTCAGTCCGACAGCAACAAAGTCACTTTTAGTCTGATTGTCAAGGACGTATCCGCGACTGCAACGAATATCTATTGAAGCTGCAGTAGCCTTGTTTACAAAAGTTAGTCTGAGATCTATACATTCTTATTCCTATTTATTATTTATCGTTTCTTTACTTTATTACTGATATGAACATGCGCAGGCCGTGATCGTTCACTCGTTGTGCCGGTTCAAGTTTGTTTGATTCGGTCAGTGCCGCAACAAAGGAATTCTCCTATCAAACTGTTGTGGCGACTCCCCTATGCACAAGATAGGAACTCTTTCGAACTGTATAAATAGAGCGAGAGGTACCGACTCTCGTGGTGTAGTTGTGTACTTAATAATACGCCATCTTTGCGTTAAGTACTACGACTGCTGTCCTCTGTATATATTCTGTTTCGTTTTCAATACAAATACCTTGTTTTAACACATATCCGTGTTCCTGTCTTCATTAGTGACCCTTCCGGTTCACAACACAAACAAAAAAAAAACATAACCAGTTTAAAAAACAATTAACAAAGATTTATTTATTTATTTATTGAAGATTAAAATGGTATTCATTTTCCTTAAGTTGAATGACAGACTTGCAAAATAAGATTTTGGATGACCAAATCGAAATATAAGTTCAATCAACACAATTTTTTTAGCTAAGTGCTTCAGGAGTCCATTTTGCTCGCAAAGGCACGCCGGCTTACTGGCCGTCAGATCCTAGAAAAACGAACTGCCTGTGTCATGTATAGAGGACAGGCTCTGATTGCATTCACTTTCTATCTGGAATCTTTTCATTCCCAATTAAGTCTCCAATCAACCACTCAGAGGATAACCACCCCGAGAATTACCATCCAGAGAATGGATACTCGGAGAATGACCAGTCAGAGAATGACTACCTAGAGAATGACCACCCAGATAATGACCACCAAGAGGATGACTAACCGAAATATCTACCAGAGATAACGACCAATTAGTGTCTATTCAAGCAGGCTTATTTGCAGACAACCTAGGGTGTTATCTTCCTCGCGTAAGTTGCTGTAAGTATGGACCTTGTTTTCTGAAGTATTTATTGTATTTCAGACAAAAAATATTTCTTGGATATCCGGGCTCAAACCAGAGATATTTTCAACTCTATGTGCCTTCACTTTTTTTCTTTAGTTAAACATCTATCACTTTCAATTCGCATGTACCATCCAAACATGCAACCTAGCGCATATATACATTAATAAATAATAATAAGCAGTATTGTTAACCATTTCATATTTTAAAGTTGCCTTTCATAAACTTGCTAACAAAAGAGGGAAAGAAAAATGAGAAAATTAGGAAATTCTGTGGGTGGCAAACATTCAGCAAACACATATGAAAGTAATCACGCAAAATAAAAAAACTCCAAAGAAATAGAAGAGGAGAGAAGGAAAGGAAGGGAAAAGAAAAAAAAGTAGAGAGAAAAGAGAGATGGGAGGAAATGGCGAGAAATATGGAAAGAGATGAAAAGATAGAAAGTGAAAAAAGAAGAAGAAAATGGAAACGAGAGACAGATGAAGAAAAAGAAAGAGAAAGAGATAGAGAAAAAGAAAGAGAGATGTAGCAAAAAAGAGGCAGAGAGAAATAAGAATGAGAGAGAAAGAGGACTGTGAGAAAAAGAAATAGGGAAAGAAAGGGGGAGAGAAAGAAAGAGAGATAAATGAGGAGAGAAAGAAAGAAGAATTACGTAATAAAGAGAAAAGAAGAGGGATGAAGAGAGATAGAGAAAGAGAGAGAGAAAGAGAGAAGAAAGAGGAGGGGGAGAGATGGGTTGGTGGGATCCCTTTGTGAAAACATACATGAACTGATCTCGCAATGGGAATACAAAGAAAGAATGTCACGTATAAAGTATGGTTGTCATGAGAAGAAAAAAGAGAGACTAGTACTAAGTAAGGAAAGAAAAAAGAATATTACACAAAGAAAAAAGAATATTACACAAAGAAAAAAAGAATATTACACAAAGAAAAAAGAATATTACACAAAGAAAAAAAGAATATTACACAAAGAAAAAAGAATATTACACAAAGAAAAAAGAATATTACACAAAGAAAAAAAGAATATTACACAAAGAAAAAAGAATATTACACAAAGAAAAAAGAATATTACACAAAGAAAAAAGAATATTACACAAAGAAAAAAAGAATATTACACAAAGAAAAAAGAATATTACACAAAGAAAAAAAGAATATTACACAAAGAAAAAAAGAATGCAACGAAGAAAGAAATAATGCCATGAATTTTGCATCTTATATTTCTTTCTGCATTTTATACATCATTTCATTTTATACATTTCTTTATCGTAGTTCTTACATTACACATTTTCATACATCTGCTAGTACTTATTTTACATCACAGATATATCTATAAAGATATACAGTGTATCACAGACGTGTATACACCCCTTCATATTTCTGCAGATGTTAAAGTATATCTTTTCATGGGACAACACTGACAAAAAGACACTTTGACACGATGAAAAGTAGTCTGTGTGTATCTTATAGAACAGAGTTCATTTATTTTCCCCCTCAAAATAACTCAAAACATAACCATTAAAAGATAAACACCTGCCAACAAAAGTGAGTACACCCTTAAGAAACTGCACCCCTAAATGTCCAAATTAAGTATTACTTGTCATTTTCCCTCCAAAATATTTAGTGACTCATCAGTGTTACTAGGCCCACGTGTGCATAGAGAGCAGGTGCGTTCAAATTTGTAGTGCAGCTCTCACACTCTCTCATACTGATCACTGAAAGTTCCAACGTGGCACCACATAGTAAAAAACTTTCTAAGGATCTTGAAAAACGTATTGTTGCGCTACATGAAGATGGCCAAGACTACAAGAAGATTGCTAACACCCTGAAAATGAGCTGCAGCACATTAGCTAAGATCACCCAGCTTTTTAAAAGAGCAGGGCCCACTCGGAACATACATCGGCTAGATTGTTCAAAGAAGCGGAGCGCACGAGTTGAGCATCACATCCAAATACTTGTTTTGAAAGATCAGCGTAGAAGTGCTGCCAGCATTGCTCCAGAAATTAAAGAGTGGGGGTTCAGTCTGTTGGTGCTCAGACCATACACCGCACTATACATCAAATTGGTGTACATATCTGTCATCCCAGGATCTTCTGAAGACGATATAAAAAAAAGTCTGCAAACAGTTTGCTGAAGACATGTCAACAAAGCACATGGATTACTGGAATCATGTCCTATGGTCTGATGAGATGAAGATTAATTTGTTTCGTTCCGGTAGCTTCAAGTATGTGCAGCGGAGACCAAGTGAAGAGCATAAAGATCAGTGTGTCATGCCTACAGTAAGCATGGTAGTAGGAATGTCATCGTCTGGGGCTGCATGAGTGCTGCAGGTGTTGGAGAGTTACATTTTATTGAAGGAAACATGAACTTCAACATGTACTGTGTAATACTGCAGCAAAGCCTTATCTCCTCCCTTAGTCGCAGTTCCAGCACAGCAAGACAATGACCTCAAACACACATCCAAGACAACCACTGCTTTACTGTAGAAGCTGAGAGTGAAGGTGATGAGCTGGCCAAGTATGTACCCAGACTTGAACCCAATAGAACATCTTTAGGGGATCCTCAAGTGGGAGGTGTTAGTGTGCAAATTCTCAAATATCTGCCAGCTGCGACGTTATCATGGAGGATTGGAAGAGTATTTCAGTGCCCCATGTGAAGCTCGGGTAAACCCCATCCTCAGCAAAGTAAATGCAGTTCTGGATAATGAGTGTGGCCACACGAAATATTGACAGTTGACATAGTGTATGTTAATATTAACAACTTTCCCTAAGGGGCGTTCTTACTTTTGTTTGCAGGGGATTGGCTTTTAATGGTTATATTTTGAGTTATTTTGAGGGGAAAATACATTAACCTTGTTATATAAGCTACACACAGACTACTTTTCATTGTATCAAAGTGTCATTTTGTCAGTTTTGTCCCATGAAAAGATATACTTAAATATCTGCAAAAATATGAGGGGTGTACTCACTTTTGTGATACACTGTATATACATGTACATATATACGAGTGACGTTACAAATAATTGTTTTTATTGCGCTCGAATGGATCAAAGAGAATGCCAAATTGCATTGTTATGATGATTGAACTTATGCATTCACGAAACCTGAAGTTTTCATCTTTCTGTCGCGGATATTGACGGTGTTAGAACTTAAGAAAGCAACCCCTGTCATGGACGTGTGTCAAGAATAGAGATGCTTCATTAAATTTCTTTTTAGTGTAAAAATTGAACAGATCACTATTCATCGGCGCCCATTGAACGTTTACGAAGCCGATACAATTGATATTAGCACAGAGGAGATGGGTTTGTCGATTTGTGAATGGCTACAGAGATTTAGTTACTTTTACAACCAAGGCATTAATAGAGGCTGGCAAAAGTGCATTGAGAATGGTGGTGACTATGTAGAAAAAATAAATTCTAAAGCACGAAAGGTCGCTCGTTTTAATAGTACCAATCTCGTCTTCGTAGCTCTTCAACGTTATTGAGTTAAAACATAGGTGGTCTTACTTTTGGAACGACTATCGTACATTTGTTTAGGTTACATCTGAAATTACATAATTTTAGACATCTGAAAGGATATAATTGTACCATAACCAACAGATACATTAACGGTTTTTACTTCGCCTAAAGGACGTAACAGACATATTGATTAATATGTCATGAAAGCGTTGACACACCGAGATAATTTTCTGTACAATAAATAATACCAAAACAGAAACTCCAGCCTTTATTTAAAACTAGCAGGGGTGCCCGGTGTTGCTCGGGTGTTTGGAGGTGTATGCTGTGCAAAAAAAGCAAAAAAACAAAAAAAATGGTTAATTTTTTAAAACTTTGACCCCTATTATGACCCCTTAAAATTTATAGTTTCGGGCTCAAATCACTTTATTAAGTTAGATCCAGGTTCAAGGAACCTATATCTAAAATTTCAAGTGTCTAGATCCAAAATTGTCGGAGGAGTTTGGTAGAGTTCTTAAAGGTCAAATCGTTTAAATTTGACCCCTTAACAGCCAAATTTCTAGCTGACACCCGTCACATCGATTTTCCCAAATCTCAGTACCCGGTATTTCAAATTTCGAGTCTATAGACTAAAAATTGACAGTTATTGCGTAGGGAAATGTACACAGACAGACAGACACACAGACACACAGACAGACAGACAGACAGACAGACACGTTCACTTTTATAGATATATAGATAAATAACGTACATGGATAACGATAAAACAAAAAAAAAACAAAGAACATAGAAACAATATTCATACAAACATACAAAAGAGGATATTTACAATAACTGGCAATAGGAAATATATCACGAAAGCAGACCTGGATATTTTGCTTGTTTTCAGCTCTTGGGAACTTGTTGTTCTTGACCAACAATGTCTCTCTCTATCTTTCTCTCTTTCTTTCTCTCGCCCTCTCTCTTTCTCCCCCCTCTCTCTCTCTCTCTCTCTCTCTCTCTCAGTCACACAGTAAAAAGTTTTGCGTCGGAGTTTTTGTTTCCTAGTTTGTTGATCTGACAAGATTTACGAGCCAATTTCGTCGAGTTGGGTAATAGTAAATACCTAATCAAGCAGTTTTAAATACCACGTTGATATCTGGTGGAGTTTGACGACGTTTCATGGCCAAAATTAGATCTTTATCATGGGTGAGTAATTATGAGATGGTATCTCAATAAAAAATACCAGGTAAGGATAGTCATTACACAAACAATTCCTTGTATTATTCCAATATGACTGTCATATGTAAGAAATGTACAAACGTGACTTCATATGTTCAACATGACTTTCATTTCGTTGCTGAATTGTGTATAATACTATTTTTTATATATAAAAATAACTAAAGTCCTAAATAATATTGTGTATAATACTATTTTTTATATATAAAAATAACTAAAGTCCTAAACAATATTGTGTATAATACTATTTTTATATATAAAAATAATTAAAGTCCTAAATAATATTGTGTATAATACAATTTTTTATGTATAAAAATAATTAAAGTCCTAAACAATATTGTGTATAATACTATTTTTTATATATAAAAATAATTAACGTTCTAAATAATAATGTGTATCATACTATTTTTTATATATAAAAATAACTAAAGTCCTAAATAATATTGTGTATAATACTATTTTTATATATAAAAATAATTAAAGTCCTAAATAATATTGTGTATAATACAATTTTTTATGTATAAAAATAATTAAAGTCCTAAACAATATTGTGTATAATACTATGTTTTATATATAAAAATAATTAACGTTCTAAATAATAATGTGTATAATACTATGTTTTATATATAAAAATAACTAAAGTCCTAAACAATATTGTGTATAATACTATGTTTTATGTATAAAAATTACTAAAGTCCTAAATAATATCGTGTATAATACTATTTTTTATATATAAAAATAATTAAAGTCCTAAACAATGTTGTGTATAATACTATTTTTTATATATAAAAATAATTAACGTTCTAAATAATAATGTGTATAATACTATTTTTTATATATAAAAATAACTAAAGTCCTAAATAATATTGTGTATAATACTATTTTTATATATAAAAATAATTAACATCCTAAACAATATTGTGTATAATACTATTTTTATGTATAAAAATAAATAAAGTCCTAAATAATATTGTGTATAATACTATTTTTTATATATAAAAATTACTAAAGTCCTAAATAATAATGTGTATAATACTATTTTTTATATATAAAAATAACTAAGGCCCTAAATAATATTGTGTATAATACTATTTTTTATATATAAAAATAACTAAAGTCCTAAATAATATTGTGTATAATACTATTTTTATATATAAAAATAAGTAACATCTTAAACAATATTGTGTATAATACTATTTTTATGTATAAAAATAAATAAAGTCCTAAATAATATTGTGTATAATACTATTTTTTATATATAAAAATTACTAAAGTCCTAAATAATATTGTGTATAATACTATTTTTTATATATAAAAATAACTAAAGTCCTAAATAATATTGTATATAATACTATTTTTTATATATAAAAATTACTAAAGTCCTAAATAATATTGTGTATAATACTATTTTTTATATATAAAAATAAATAAAGTCCTAAATAATATTGTATATAATACTATTTTTATATATAAAAATTACTAAAGTCCTAAATAATATTGTATATAATACTATTTTTTATATATAAAAATAACTAAAGTCCTAAATAATATTGTGTATAATACTATTTTTATATATAAAAATAACTAAAGTCCTAAATAATATTGTGTATAATACTATTTTTTATATATAAAAATAACTAAAGTCCTAAATAATATTGTATATAATACTATTTTTATATATAAAAATTACTAAAGTCCTAAATAATATTGTATATAATACTATTTTTTATATATAAAAATAAATAAAGTCCTAAATAATATTGTGTATAATACTATTTTTATATATAAAAATAACTAAAGTCCTAAATAATATTGTATATAATACTATTTTTATATATAAAAATTACTAAAGTCCTAAATAATATTGTATATAATACTATTTTTTATATATAAAAATAACTAAAGTCCTAAATAATATTGTGTATAATACTATTTTTATATATAAAAATAACTAAGGTCCTAAATAATATTGTGTATAATACCATTTTTATATATAAAATATCTAAAGTCCTAAACAATAAAAAGGTTCTCTTTTACCTTCTCGTTTTTCTCTGCCTTTATGATGGCTATGCAAATTTTTGTATGCGAGTAGGGAGTAAATGGAAAAATTCAAAAACCAAGGGATCAATGCTACAGGAAAGGTTGAGAATGGCTGACTTACGAATATTCATATATGAGTGTGCAAACAACTTAAAATGGTGTCAATTTCAAATGAACCACAGCATACTTATAACGCACGATGAGAGGAAAATTGTATCTAGGGGGTTTAAAAGAAGAAATAAAGAAAGAAAGGAAGAAAGAAAGGAAGAAAAGGTTGAATCAAAAAAATTAGTTTTTTTTTTCAAAGAATTGCGTGGGATTCGAGGATTTATGATAATTGCTTCTGTCTTAAATGCGTGAGAAACAAACCTTTATTTTTCCTTTTCTTTTTTCTTTACTCCTTTTTCTTTCTTTTCCGTTGTGTTAGCATTATCACTTTCTTTTCTTTCTTTCTTTCTTTTTCTTTTTGCTTTTTCGCCTTCTCTCTTTCTAATACACACACACACACACACTCTCTCTCTCTCTCTTTCTCTCTCTCTCTCTCTCCCTTTCCCCCTCTCTCCCCCTCTCTCTCTCTCTCTCTGGTTCTTCCTTTCTCTTTGCGATAACGTTGCCTCTTCTCGCTCTTTCTCCTTCATTTCCATGTAATTTTCTCTTTCTCGTTTTCCCGGTACTTATGCACTTGTTCAACCATGCAGAAATAATAACGTTATTATTTAGAAAGCCATTCTTAACATCGGAGAGGGGGGTGTTTTGTAACTATTCTGTACTTTCCCCTAACAATTTAATAATAAAAAAAGATATCGTAAGACTTTAATTTAGCTCCAAAATACTATTTGAAAATAGCGTGCTTCAATAAGTGCATAAGCAACTTTTCCCTTTCTATCTGCTTTCTCTTTCTTTTTTTTATGCAGCTTTCCTTTTCTCTTTCTTTTTTATGCAGCTTTCCTTTTCTCTTTCTTTTTTTATGCGGCTTTCCTTTTCTCTTTCTTTTTTATGCAGCTTTCCTTTTCTCTTTCTTTTTTCTGTAGCTTTCCTTTTCTCTTTCTTTTTTATGCAGCTTTCCTTTTCTCCTCTTTTCTCTCTTTTTATTTTTCTTTCATTTTGCTCTCCAACTTTATTTTTCCTTTTATTTCTTCTTTTCTGTTTCGTTATCTTTGTAGGTTTTTTTTTTAAAAATCCTTTTTCTTGTTCTAGTGATAAAATGGAGCGATCGAATCATGAACCAAGAAGTCAGAAACGACACTAACTAATAGCCAGTATCGTCAATATTTTGCAAACATAGTCCGGGACATACCTCAAGATTTGCCTCAGAAAGAATTGCCAGCCAAATATAATTAATCCACCCTTGATGGAAAAAGAAGCGGAAGACCAAAATGAACTCGAAGCTGACAATCTAATGAGATTTGATTGCAATGGGAAGAAGCTGGAGGACACTGTGAATCTGGCTTCAGATGGAAAACGATGGTTAACTTTCATTGTCTCATGCGTCGCAAGACTCGGAAGTTCCTAAGTAATCTTTATTTATTGGAATCCTTTGAGATGAGTAATGCGTGTATTTATTGATTTATGGACTGTTATCCTCATCTTCATAGTTGTTGTTTCACGACGTTTCGGTCAACTATTCCTCTGACCTTCGTCAGGCGGTTAACTGCAACGAGATAGGAATGCTGAGTCTCTTAACTATATTCTCAGTAATTACTGCCTTCCACAGTTGTTGTCGTCTCACCATGCTTTGGGTAGGATTGAAACCGCTATCTTCAGACAATGCTCACCTAGAACTATAGAGATTCAACGCCTCTATCCACTGCGCCACGGCCCTGAAGGGTGATCAAGTTGGATTTTTTGGTCTTTCTGATCCAAGTTTTTCGTTCTTATCTGGTCTTTCATCGTCGGATCTGTAAATAATATACCATTCGATACGGACCTAACAATGGAAGACCAGATAAGAACGAAAAACTTGGATTTATAACACCAAAAATCCAACCTTGATCGCCCTTCAGGGTTCTTGGCGTAGTGGTTAGAGGCGTTGAATCTCTACGGTTCTAGGTGACTATGTCTGAAGATAGCGGTTTCAATCTTAATCAAAGCTGGACAGATGATTAGTTGGACAAAACGTGACGAGACAACAAAAACTATGGAAGGCAGTAATTAATGAGGATACAGTTAATAGACTCAGTATTCCTATCCCGTCGCGGTTACCACCTGACGAAGGCCAGAGGAATAGTTGGCCGAAACGTCATGAAACAACAACAATGAAGATAAAGATAACAGTCCGCAAATAAATAAATAAATAAATAATCTTTGTTCTTTGTAATTTTTTCTCTATTTTCTGGCTTAATAAACAAATTTTCATTTGTCATTTTCTTTCTTTCTTCTTTCCCGTTGCGTTAACGATATCTTTCTTTACTTTCTCCTTTTCTTTCTTTCTTTCTTTCCTTCTCTCTCTTTCTCACACAGGCTCTCTTTCTTTTCATTCTTCGTTGTGTTTTTTCTTTCCCATTAACATTCTTCATTTCCTTTTTTATTTTCTTTCTTTTTCTTTTTTTTTCTCCATAACTTTCATTTTCTCTTTCTTTTACTTTTCTCTCTTACTTTTTTTCTCTGCAACTTTTCGTTTCCCTTTCTTTCACCGTTTCTCTCTTTGTATATATATTTTTTATGAAAATCGTTCCTGACAAGGCGTGAAGCCACTTGGCGTAAGAAGCTAACAAGAACGAAAGATAGTTATCCCAAATACAGGAGTTGTCTATTGACCTTAGTCTTAAAGAAACCAAGGGTATAGCAAGGAGGGACAGCAGGAAGAGAATTCCACAATCTTACAGATTATTTATTTTATTGATTGATTTATCTATTATTTTTTAAAGAAGCTACTGGAATAGGAAGCTGTATTACAATGAGGTATCAAAACAGAAAATTGATGAAGACTCCTTGTAACGCGGCCGTTACGCATTCGTTACAGTTCAAACCTCTCTTGGAACCCCAGAGCGTCTTGCACCGTCGACGAACAAAAATAAACAAATCCAAATCGGCTTTTTTTTTTTTTTTTTTTTTTAACACAAGTCGTTTTCTTTCTCCTCGTCTTGACGGTCCTGGATATAACCTTAAACTATATCAGATGGTGAGGCCCCAGCTTGCGGGCTTTGAGGAGTGTGGAGCCACCCTTTAATTGCCATTGCTCCCAGGTCCACTCTGACCCAGACTGGTAGTACCTGTTAGGGTCCCAACTATGGGTTAAGTAGAAACAGACTAAAAAAAACAAAAACAAATATACTCTATTAAAAATTGTTCTTCAAAATCACTGGATTCGGCATTAAATAACCTGAAAAGGGTTGATATGCCGTAAAACAAAAACAACCAAACCTCATCTTGACACTAGCTTAAAAGTCTCTCACTTCTGCTCCACCAAACGCCGGCCGCAGACAGCTATTTCCTATACATCCATTTTTTTTTTCGACCACACTCTTTCTTCTTCACCGAGCATTTTTCTCTTTTTCTTGTCGCGCCAACTCGCACACACGTCCTATTTTACATATGCGCGGTTTCGGCTACTTCTGCTGCTGCTGCTAATCTGTTCGCAAGCCAGCCATCCTTTGCTGCTGTTGATACTTTCCCAAGCGCCCATTTACCTGCTTATGTAAAAGTGTCTCACGTGGGCCAGTTAGTCCAATACTGCCGGGGTTTGCCGGTGTTGGGCCAAAGAACATCCCTCCGTATAAAACGCCCGTCTCTCTCTCTCTCTCTCTCTCTCTCTCTCTCTCTCTCTCTCTCTCTCTCTCTACTGTTAAAGCGTCCAAAAGTAAGATTCACAAGATGTTTCAACCAATGAAAATCGTTCCAAACCCCAAAATAACAAGTCATCTTTAACTTTCTTTTTTCTTTCTTTCTTTCTTTTGTTTTCGCTATAACGTTTCCTTTCTTTCTCTCTCTCTTCTTCTTTCTTTCTTTTCTCTTTCTTTTTCCTTTTCTTTCTTTCCATATAACGTTTTTCCCCTTTTTATTTGTCCTTTTTCTTTCTGTCTGTTTCCGTTCTTTTCTTTTCTTTTTTTTAAAAATAGTTTTTCTTTCTCGATGTTTATATTTGAGCTTACTTTGTCGAGGAAGATAACTTCATCTACAGATGGTGGATCGTTTATCTGCAGTGGAACCTAATTCTAAAACGATTCTAAAGCAATTCATCCATCAATCAACCCACACGTTCGTTCCTTTCGACCTCAACCCTATAGATTTTCATAAAAACACTTAAATGATGAACACTTAAAAACAAAATGTTAGGGTTTTTTTTTCCGACCGACATTGTGTGTGTGTGTGTGTGTGTGTGTGTGTGTGTGTGTGTGTGTGTGTGTGTGTGTGTGTGTGTGTGTGCACGCGGGGTGGGTTGTGGGTTCTCTCCATATTTTTAGTTTTTATTCCGTCTCCTTTTTGTTTGGTGTAAAGTGTTGCGGTCTCTGATAGGGAGTTAATACTGTTTTAAAGAGGACCGCCTACATCGGCCTCATTTACCTGTTTATGTAAAAGTGTCGCAAGTGGGCGAGTTAGTCCAATACTGCCGGGGTTTCGTCAAAGAACGTCCCTCCGTATAAAACGCCTGTGCCCCCCCCCTCTCTCTCTACTACTACTACTACTACTACTACTGCATCAACTGCTGCTGCTTTTTTGCGTTTTTATTTCTTTTCTAATGTCGCTTGTTGTATCTTTTTTTTTTTTTTGCTTTCAACACCTTATTATTCTGCATCTTTTCTTCGCTTGTTTTGCTTCTACTCCCTTTCCTTTTCTCTTGCATTTTTCTCCTCTCTCATTCTTTCTTCTATTCTTTCTCTCCTATCTCCTCCTCTCCCTTTCTCATCTCTTTGTTTCTTTTTTTTTATCATTTCTTTTATCTTCTCACATCGTTGTTTTGTTGTTTAATTTAAAAATTGTTTCCAATTTCCGATTTCCATTTTTTTTTTTCACCGATTTTTCTCCAGTTATCTTATTTTGGTCTTATTTCTCTTCTTTTTTTTTATCTACCTCATTTTCTTTCTTTCTTCTCCCCCCCCCTTTTTTTCCTCGTCATATTAACGTTATCTCTATATTTTGTTTATACTTTTCTTTCTTCCTTCCACTGTAATTTTCCTTTCTATTTTTCCATTCCTATAAAAATTCTTCCGTTCTTTTGCTCTTTCTTTTATCTTAGGTGTGTGTGTTCCTTGATAGAAGCGTTGATTGAGTTTGAATAAAATAAAATACGATACGCTTGAAGCCAAAACAACGCATTGTTATGAAAATAAACTGATATCTATTTTTGTTTGAAATTTATAAATATATTTCGGAGTCAAACTTAATCGTTCAGAAAGAAATGACTTCAAAATATATTCATACATTCAAACAAAAATAAATATATGCTTATTTTCGTATTAATGCGTTGCTTTGGCTTCTAACGTATCTAATACGTATTTTATTTTATTCAAACTCAATCAACGCTTCTATCAAGGAACACACACCTCTAACGTTAATACCGCGTGACCAACGCACTGTTCAGCCATTTGAAAATACTACCGTAAAAAACAACAAACAAACTTCTACTTACTGATTCTCTACTCCAACAACAACATGACAAAAAAAAAAAAGAAATACTGAGGATGAAGTGTAACTTTTAAATATATTTGTAAATTTCAAACAAAAATAAATATCTGTTTATTTTCTTAACAATGCGTTATTTTTTTTTACTTCAAACGTATCTAATACGTATTTTATTCTATTTTATTTCTTTTATCTCTTTATTGTCAGTTAACGTTTTCTCTTTCTTTTTTCTTTCTCTTTTTTTGTTTGCTTCACTATAAATATTCTTTTTCTTTTCCCTGCCTTTTTTCTGCTTTCTTTTTTCTATCTTTTTTCTCTCTTTCTATTTGCTCTGTTGTATTTTCTACTCTCTTCTTTTTCTTTCTTTCTTTCTCCCTTTCTTTCTCGCGCATTTATCCTTTGCTTTTCAGTTTCCCCTTTTTAACATATCTTTTTTTTCTCTTTATTTTAATTTCTTTCTGTTATAATGAGTTCCGAAACGAGATCTACGAACGCTAAAAAGCAAACGGCTCTAATTGCTACGCTCTTTATTTCTCCGTTTATTTGGAATTCGCTTTCTTTTGTAGCGCCCAAAAGTAAGATTCACAAGAAGATGTTTCAACCAATGAAAATCGTTTCAAACCCCAAAATAATAAGTCTATGTCAAAGTAATAAAACGACGCAAAGTTAGAAACACCTATAAAATAGTTGCCCGGTGAACCGATATTGTGTTTTTTTTTTCGGGTGATAACCGCGAGTCACCTCGACAGTCAACTTCAGCAATGCACATCCTAGAAAACTGAAATGCCCCACGCTCAAATTTCTTTAAATCGGCTACTATAAGTGAACACAGCCACACAAAAAGTAAACTCACACACACACACACACACACACACACACACACACACACACACACACACACACACACACACACACACACACACACACACACACACACACACACGCACACACGCACACACACACACACACACACACACTTTCTGGTGCTTTTATCTACTTCTTATTCATGAACTTTAAAACTTCCCAACAAACTTTGGTCTTTCAAAATATGTCTTACATTTCTGCAAAATTGTTGATATATAAATATATTTTGGTTTTTAATTCATGTTTTCTAGCTTCCATTCCCGAAATACCCGTTATTGAGTTAGCACTTGCCAACTAATGACCCACTTATAACATTAATGTTTTTATCCATGTTTTTCAGTCGCCAATTGAACTACATCTACATTGATTGTTAGCGTTGTTCTTGGGACTTTTCAAAGACGTTACTGTTGTCAAAATAAACTACCTGTAACTTTTCGTGACAGCAAACTTTCATTCTTTTTTTTTTTTTGTTATTAAATTATTTCTTTTCTCTTGGTGTCTTATTCTTTTTTTTTCATTCTTTTTCTTACTTTCATTTCATTAACTTTGTTTGCCCTTCTCTTTTTTTCGTATATTTTCCTCTATTTCTATTTGTAATTTTTACTTTATTGTCGTATTTGTTTCTATTTTTATTCCTTTTTATTTGTTTTTCTCTTTCATCACTGTAACTTCTTTTTAATTTCTTTCTTTTTCTTTCTTTCCTTCTTTTTTTCTTTTTTTTTTCTTTTTCTTTTTTGTGACGCAATTTCCATATTTACTCATTTGCATCTATTTCTTTTTTCATGTTCGGCCAACGGAAGCTCGTATTTCGAGTTCCCATGCCCCAAACACCCGAGACTTCTCTAATGTAAACACCTTGACGTAAATTGAAATAATCCGTTCACAACGACATATCATGTTTCCCTTTGTATCAATAAATAAATAAAATGGACGCTGACCAAACCGAATTGGTTACAGATGACTATAACAGGATCCAAGATAGCTTCGGTAACACGACCCAGCAGAACCATTCAGAGATTATCTGCCAATTAAAATTTTTATAAAAATACTTTTTTTTTTTACAAGGAAATCACCACTTATCAAGACTCGAAAGCCACTCGAGGATAATGGTTCATTAGTGTGCAGTGGTCACCGAGGCAACAGCGTAGTAATGGTTAGTGGTGTAAATCGGATAGATTCTGATTACCTAAGGGGACGGCTCATCAAGAACTTGTTTACATTGGACTTGAAGACGGACATATTATAGTCAGCTGGAAAGCAGGGCAGCGGAACAGTTCCACAGGTGGAATTTTCGTTTAGATTTAGACAAAGATAGAGAGTGGGGTGGGGGGAATTGTTGATAGTAGTTGTAGACAGACGAGTGGGGTTTTTTGTGTGAAAGTTTGGTGAGGGGGGCAGACTAGCACTTGCCATGAAAATAACGATAGAGCAGGTACAGGCCCGCAACGTTACATCTGTAAGAAAGAGGTTGGATGGAAAAGAAAAACGCTTCTCCTATTAGGCTTCGAAGTCGGTTTTGAACTTTGTCAATGTAGGATAGGATTATCTGAGCAGTCCCCCCCCCTCTCCAGATATTGCAAAAAAACACTCCATTTTAGGACGTATCTGGATCTTATACAGGTAAAGGATCGCGTTGGGAATGAAATATCTTCTTGAACAGTAAAATGACGCAACCATTTTTCCAGCGACCTGGGCAACAGATTTGATGTAAGTTATCCACTTCAGGTTAAAAGTGAAGATAAGACCCAGAAGCTAGTACGTTTTGTATGTCATTTTTGTTTTGTTTTTATTGGCGTTCGTTTATTTGTGTCTATCTTTCTCTCTGTTATCTGGTTGGATAGTCAGTCGATGTTCCTTTTCAATTTCGTGGAAACGCGACACCCGAATGGCAACGAAAACCATTAAGTCTTCAAAAATAAAATTGAGAGCCCCGAATTGGTTTCCCCGCTTTTACAATTTTTCTTTTCTATTTGTTTTTGCTGGGATGCAAGATATTCACCTGCCATTTCAGGGATTTCAACCAAGAGATTTTTGTAGGATTCTAACCGGCTTCTTGAGCAAAATTATTTGGATATCTCTTGCATTTGGTTCACCGGGTATATTCGCCAGGTATTTTTTGAAGTTATTTTTCATTTTCAGTGGCTCATATGGTTATTGAAATAACTTAAATTTTTCTAAGACTCCAGTTTCTTTTCATGTCATACATAAATTTGAAAATACCAGACACCTCCCTGCAGAAGCTGCAAAACCTAACGTTGTCATTTCCCCCTGATCGGGATATGCGATTCGGGTCCACTTGTGAATTTGATATTCCCACGAAACTTTCGCCTTTGGAGGAAGCCGGTTCAACCGCTCTAGAGTAAGTAACTCTCCGTCAAGAGCAAGAAATGTTAATGTTTATTGCTGCTTTAGACATACGATCGCTTGGAAACCATGATGCCGGATGCCATGGAAAATATTCCACTAACTAGTTGTAGATAACTGTATTCCATGCGTGATCAGTCGCACGGCCTACGTGTAGATCGACAGACCTTTACCTGATCGGTAATCGGAAGAGGTGGACCAGTTACTTCCGTGTTCACTTGTTCGTAATCCTTTGACTTTATACTTTGTGGCAATTTCAAATCAATTGTTTATTTAACTTTAGTACATGATGAGGAGGATCTTGTGGTGATTGAATCGCAAAATGATTCCAATGACCGCTAAAAAGCAAGTGGCTTTGATTGCGTGCACTCTTTCCTTCGCCGCTTCGTTCGAATTCACTTTTCCTCTTCACTCTCCACAAGCAAGGAAATTTTCACATGAACGTGTGAACACAAAAGTATTTTCAGCCAATGGAAATGTTTCCGAGCCTAAAAGTAACACATACACGTGAATGTAGTAAGCCAGTCCAAACTTAGAAATTCCTTTAAGACTTGGTCAAGAAAATCAGTTTTTGAGAGACTTCACCAGCTGAACGAACGAAAGGAACCCAAGATCTATTTAACGCCCCCACCCTGGACTTTGCACAAGGTGGCAAAGCGTAAGGAATAGTGGCATATATCATCTTCATCTCACGCACATCTATATACACACTAAAAAGAACAAAGGTAAACGCACAGATAACACAATGTCACGCTGCCAAATACTCAAATACGTACATATTTATACAATCAACATTCTGTCTTGTAATTACTAGTCATTCAATTTCTTTAACTAACATGTACAATGAAGATTTCATTATTGAAAAAATAACTTTTGTATTCTTGTTTCTGCTATAAAAATGTTGGTACTTGTGCAGAATTTGAACCAGACCTAACTAAGTGGTCACTCGGCTTTGCTCGGAACATGCCGGGTTTTACCGAGCGTCGCCGGGTATCAAAGCGTAAGAGCCCTACTTAAGAAAAATACTGAAGAAAACATTTAAAAATAATAAAATCACCAGAAAAGAATAAATAAAAGAAATAAAACAAAAATAAAAAAAAGAAACAAAAGCTAACGCAAAATTTTTTGTTTTAGTCTTGTAACAATTTTTAAGTGAAAAAAAAAAAAAAAAAAAAAACAAATAAGTTGCATTTTTCTTTTTTCAACCATTTTTTTTGTTAAACAAAATTGAATAAAATTAATAAGAAAACCATTTTTGTATGTGTTATTATAATTTTTTTTTTTACAAAGGTTTTAAAATAACGCACTTTTTATGTGTTTTTCATGTAAAATTTATTTTTCATTTTTTTTTTTGTTGTAAATAATGTAAAGTAAAATTTTTTTGTCATTTTTTTTCTTTTCCTGAATGGATAGGTAAACTTTTCTACGGTTGTATTAGACGATGTTAAAGTGGGGTGAGAAAAGAAAGCTGATGTGGAAGAAACTTCGCCAACTCAATCAGGTAGATTTCCGATATATGGTTTAAGCTGGAAACAAAAAGATCATTACCAAGTTTCTGTTTAACATAAACTCGAAAAGATAACTCTCAACCGTTGATTTTGTTCCCAATATTTTCCCAAAGATCGTCTGCTTCTTTACCGCGCATTGATGAGCGTCTTAACATCTGATTACAATGAAATCCGAGCGGGACAAGATCAAAGTGTAGTATCTGTTTTTTCAGATGCTGCACTTCTATTTCTTGTTCTCTTTCGGTGGAGGAGAAATCCTTCACGACTGAGACAATTTTTATTTTTGTACCTTTTCTCCACGTTAAAAAACGACCCTGGTGTCTAACTCTGTCCCGTGGGGAGGCATAGTAAATAGGTACAATGAAATCCGAGCGTATGACGTCATATTCCGAACAAAGCCGAGCGGACAGTGAGTTACATCTGGTCCAAATTCTACACAAGTACCAAAATGTTTTCTTATAAACTTTTGTATTTCTTCATTTTTCATTCAACAAAACTTCATTTATGTTTAGGTAGCCGTTACTATGTGGTGACCCTTTTATTGTTTCAAATGTTTCATTTATTTTCCATTTTATTATGCATGCACATTCCCTATAAATATCTTTTATTTTATTCCTTCGCTAAAACATTGTAATCCTTATATTTTTAAGCATATTAAAGGTCAGTGTGGTTATTGGCTACATTGTAAAATGGCTTTCTACCAAAGGCTACACCCCAAAATGTTGTAAAATGGTATTCTACCAAAGGCTACACCCAAAAATGTTGTAAAATGACTTTCTACCAAATGCTACACCCCAAAATGTTGTAAAATGACTTTCTACCAAAGGCTACACCCCAAAATGTTGTAAAAGGGCTTTCTACCGAAGGCTACACCCCAAAATGTTGTAAAATGACTTTCTACCAAATGCTACACCCCAAAATGTTGTAAAATGACTTTCTACCAAAGGCTACACCCCAAAATGTTGTAAAATGTTTTTCTGCCAAAGGCTACACCTCAAAATGTTGTAAAATAACTTTCTATCAAAGCCTACACCCCTAAAACGTTATAAAATAGCTTTCTGTCTACGCTCCATAATCTAAATCAAATTTTAGCAACGCGAGAAGTCATATAGAATACTTCCGAGTGCTTTTTGGTGCGGGGGGGTTGTACTATATTGAGACGCAAATGTTAGACCGGTGTTAGCTGTAGAATTACATGTTTAACGGTTGCTGTAGTGTATGTGACAATGTCGTACGCGTTAGATGTTTAACATAAAGAATGTTGATCACTATTGCCTATAACTTGGAACCCAATCGTTTCCATACTTATGTATATAAGGAATAAAAAAAACAACTATTTACTCATATATCTATATGCATAGAACTTAATGGATTCGTGTATTTTTGTGTATGATACTTGTGTGTTACCTATAGAAAGAAAGGTTAGAGAACCTAAATAAAATCTAAAAGTGTATTCTGATGTAAGGTTTATGAGGAATACAATGGAAGTGTTCTCGAACCTCTAAATGCACCCTTAAGCATGTTACAAGGAACGGACCTTCTTTAAAAGATTAAATAATGAAATTTAAACCATAGGAATAACATTTTCTTGGAAACACCATTAATGTAATTCTTAATCTTTGCGTTAGTGTCTCGTGTTCTCTTACTTTTTATTGTATATCTGATTTTAATGAAAGTTAAACTATGTGTATCGATGTCTCCGTTCAGTCTCGAAAGACCAACGATATCCCCTGTAGGGGCTGCTACGCATGTGACTGTGAGGCAATGGTTGCGCAATCTCCAACCACACCTCTCCTGAATCGGCAATGTTTGAGTCCACTACCAAGGAGTGGAAACAATACCGTGATAAACGACTGTTTCTACGACTGGAAACAATGCCGAGATAATCGGAGAGCATATACTGCATCTGGAAGTCCTAAATGATCACCCATTTAGTACTGACCAGGTTCAACGTTGCTTAACTTGTCAACAGAAACAGAAACAGGAGGAGAGGACGAGAGTAAAAACAAAGAAAGTAATATGATGTGGTGGCATAGTGTAACACCATGTAGTAGCGACCATCATTCAATCCCGAGCAACGCTGGCATTCATGCTAGTAGGATACAAATCTAAAGTTATACCATCGATGTCCTGAACGTACTCCGGGTATATTGTGTGCAAAAAGTTGTGTAAAAATACTTGGTTGGCATTAAACCAGGAAGTGTCATCTTTGTTACGTTAAACTGTCGAGACATCGTGGCACCATCTACATCGATGTTGCCAGCGTAATATTCATCGCCGACATTTAAAAAATAAAAATCTTTTTCACTCCAAGCAGTGGCACATTGCCACTTGCAAAGCAAGCGTTTCTAACAGGCGACTGTGGGGAGTTGAGCGGTGAGATGTCTGTTCACATTACATTTAAACTTCTGCATGTTGAATACAGTCAAGAAAGCAGGAGAGAGAGAGAGAGAGAGAGAGAGAGAGAGAGAGAGAGAGAGAGAGAGAGAGAGAGAGAGAGAGAATTCCAAAATCTAGCAGTCCGAGGGAGGAAGCTATTAGATTAGAAGGTCTTCTGGCATTTAGTGAAGAAGGTAAGATTCTGCTATTCATCGTGTTAGTCGGAAGTATGCAGGTTAATACAGTCAAGGAAAGCAAGAAACAGGGAGGGAATTTCGAAGTCTAGCAGTCTGAAGGAAGAAACTATTATAGTAGGGTTTCCAGCATCTAGAGACTTCAACTATGAAGGGGTGGAATTTTTCTGCTTGTCGGGTTAGTCGAAAAGGTACAAGCACTATGAATTCATCGAAGCACATTCCACTAAAGTACTTGTAAAACAGACACAGGGATGCAACATTGCAGATATGGGACAGGGGGGGCTTTCACTACAATGTGGAATCTATTTCTTTGGATCCTGTCAAAAAAATTAGATGCACCTGCCTAGATGTGGCAATAATACACCATGCACGGGCGAATTGTGGTTTGTAAAGATGTAGAATATTCTCTAATGTGAGAACATTGCTAACCCGATAAATGGAACCCACATTCTTTGCCTCAGCATGTAACAGAGTATGGACGCGCGTATGACAAATGACCAAGTTGTGTGCAAGGTAACGTCACGGCAAGGAAAAAGGAAACCAATTATAAAAAGAATGCATGCGCAGACTAATGATCGGGGTTTTTTTTTTCTGGAAAGTACCTGGAAATATTTAATTATTGAAATTCTTTTAAATGAGTAATTTGCATATTTATTGATTTATTGCGGACTGTTACCCGCATCTTCATAGTTGTTGTTTCACGACGTTTCGGCCAACTATTCCTCTGGCCTTCGTCAGGTGGTTAACTGCAACGGGATAGGAATGCTGAATCTCTTAACTGTATGCTCAGTAATTGCCCTCGGGGCCTGTGGCGCAGTGGATAGAGATGTTAAATCTTTGCGGTTTCAGGTGAGCATTGTCTGAAGATAAGAGTTTCATTCCCACCCAAAGCCGGCCAGAGGATTAGTTGGTCAAAACGTGGTGAAACAACTATAAAGATGAGGATAACAGTCAGCAAATAAATAAATAAATAAATAAATATATAAATAAATAAATAAATATATAAATAAATAAATATATAAATATATAAATAAATAAATAAATAAATATACCCGGAAATAAATGTTGTTTCAATGGAACACGTGAGTCGAGTTATTCCTTGTCTTGGTCTTCTTTGCGACGAAGCCTACAACGTGTTGGTTCTATATGTTAACACGTGTGTAAACGTGTGTAGCGTTACAAGTGTATTTACTCCAATTCACGTTGCCTGTAAATGCTAAGCTGAGGCATGTGAATGATGATCTCTCAAGTAGGGTGTTGTCATGACAGTCCATGATATAGAAATTGTTAAAGGAAAGGAGCTTAGTCTTAGTAGCATTAAATGCCGCCATTTATATACGGCCCCATTCTACACCCGACTGAAGGTCGTTTCCTAGAGTTCCTGACATTGCATTGAATATGTGTACATTCGTTTTTCCATCATGTCTATTATAAGACGCTGTGTTACCAGCAAATGTACCCATCTCGGACATCCTTTTTTTTCAGTGTAGTCATTTATAAATATCAGAAATAATAAATGCCCAATGATCGTCCCTAGGGCATACCTGCATTAATATCATGTTGTTTAAACGTACAACTACCGAGGGAAACCTGGATTTTTATCCTGTCTAAAAAAGGATGTAATTATGTTAAGTATTCGTTCAGAAATACTATATGATTGAATTTTCATGAGAAACCCATTATGCTAAACCTTGTCAAAGACTTTGAATATATCAAGAGCTACAGCTTTAGGTTCCACTGCCTTATCTAGTGCATGATACATATGCTGAGAGATGACGTCTAAAGTATCGAACGGGTTAGCCCTAAACCATACTGTCAGTCAAAAAGAAGCATAGCATTTACAAGATGGCTTAATTGATGAATGACTTTAAAAATGTTTTAGCGAATATGGGGAGGAGACTGATGGAGGCGATAATCAAGCGGTTCATTTATTTATTATTTAATAGTACCACAGAGACAATCTTCCAACAATCAGTATATCATGGTCTTAATCTATGCCATATTGACCACTGTTTTAGATCTTTATGTACTAATGAGTTGCCACTTATCAAGGCCCAAAGGCCACTTGAGGATAAAGGTTGACGAGTTTGTCAGGTGAACGGTGAAACCACAATGTGAATATTGGTAACGATAGTTGAAACTGTGTAGAATTTGATTATTTAAGAAGACGGCTCAACAAGAATTTGTTTACATTGGACTTGAAAATGGTCATTTTGTAGCCAGTTGAGAAACAGTCTCGTGGTATTGTGTTCAACAGACGAGTATTTGTTAGAAAGAAACTTTTCTCGTGGAATTTGTTAGAATATTTTGCTGAGACACATTCAAATTAGTCACGTTTATGAATATAGATAGGTTTGGGTTATCGAGTTTTATATATATATATGTGTATATATATATATATATATATATATATATATATATAAATATATATATAAATATATATATAATATATATAATATAAATATATATATATATATGCATGAGTCCACCTATAAATTCCGATGAAATTGGTACTCTACCTCATCTCCTGGGGTGAAAATCCAATGGAAACAGTAATGTAAATTTATTATGGGCTCAATAAAAAATTAAAAAATTATATATATATATATATATATATATATATATATATATATATATATATATATATATATATATATATATATATATACTAGCAAAAGTATCCGTCGTTGACTGGGTTCAAAAACAGCCTACAGAAACTGGACTCTGATTTATGAAAGTATGATAAGTTATGAAAAGGAAGGATTGTAAATTTGGGTTGAATTTGGGGGTATCAAAACCAAAGCAAAACATGATGAAAGTAAAAATGAAATAGATAAACCCCATAATTTATTATACCATACCTGTTCACACTGAAACACTTATCACAATATTCTGTGGATCTACATAAAAAAAAAACTTGTTAAACTTTGTGATATATTTCCATTCTGTGGAGGTCAGGTGCGAACGAATACCCCATAATGTTATTATACCATATTTCTTCAAACTGAAACATAATTATCAAAGTATACTTACGCAGATAGATAGTAAAAGTCCTTATTAAAGTTTGTGCCTATTTCCATTCTATGGAGGCCAGGCGCGAATGCAGACCCCACAATTTTATCATACCATCCCTATTTAAGTTAAAACACACTTATAAAAGTATTATTATGTACATCTATATCAAAAGCACTTGTAAACTTTTTTTTTAATTTTAAAATTTTTATTTCCATACTTTGTGGACCAGGCGCAAACGCAGATCCCACAATTTTAATGAACCACCGTTCTGCCAGATCAAACATACCCATTCCTATGTCTCGATACATCCTCTATCATTATATGCAATCAGTTTTTTAAACTAGTCAACCATATAGGAGCCTATTCGTGACCACACACACACACACACACACACACACACACACACACACACACACACACACACACACACACACACATTCAGCTTTATATATATATATATATATATATATATATATAGCTCATTCCATGTCATTCATATATATATATATATATATATATATATATATATATATATATAGTAATTTATAAAATATATATGGAGATTAAGCTACACTGAATATTCGGCGTTTCATCCACTCTAGGATTCCTCAGGCTTATGCGCAAATTCTGTGGTTGTTTATATTTTTTATATGGTACACTTCTATTGAGGATTTAGTTAGCCAATCAGCTTTCTAGTATATATATATATATATATATATATATATATATATATATATATATATATACATATATATATATATATATATATATATATATATATATATATATATATATATATATATATATATAACGCGATTCCTTTAATTCGACCGTGTTTGGATTTTATCATTCTTGGATTTTTTACCCTTCACCGGACTATCCATTCATGTGAAATCTTTTTATCATTTTTTCTTTTACCTCCTATTCCCCTTACCTCACCCTTTTTTTTTTTAACCAAGTAAGATCTGTGACTTACTTGTGGTTTCATTAAATACTTTTACATGCAAAATCCGATCCCATTTTGCTAATTCCTGCCCTCTGATGAGAAGGAGAGTATTTCTTCGAAACTCCGCGGATTAAGGACTAAACCACTTATCTTGTGCTCCCTTTTTAAAATTAAATATGTTTTTAACTCTTTTTCAAGATGTTTTTTTAACATGTTTTATTAATCATTTGTTCATACATATATATATATATATATATATATATATATATATATATATATATATATATATAACTACTTAATTTACTCACATAAAATTAATATACGAAAGTATAGAGTTGTGCGTAAACTTTAAGTATTTACTTCAAAAGTGGTCAATACGTAGGTAGAGCTAGTTAGTAATTTATAAAATATATATGGCGATTAAGCTACACTGAATATTCCGCGTTTCATCCACTCTAGGACTCTTCAAGCTTATGCGCGAATTCTGTGGTTGTTCATCGTTTTTCCGCGTTTCATCCACATTTATAAAAACGATAAACAACCACAGAATTCGCGCATAAGCCGGAAGAGTCCTAGAGTGGATGAAACGCGGAATATTATTCAGTGTAGCTTAATCGCCATATATATATATATATATATATATATATATATATATATATATATATATATATATATATATATATATATATATATATATATAACAATTGAACTGAATTTAAAAAAAAAAAGAGTGTTTTAACAGTTATGCGCTCTCCGGAGTGCAATTCTTAATTTGTTTTGTTTTTACTGGCTAGAGAATGTTTTCAGCTATTTTGAGCTAGTATTGTTATAACTAATGATTGTCTAGTCGGTTCGTTCGTAGTATTGTTGCCTTTAGGTTGAATCAACTTATAGACTGTTATCTTAACAAACCCCCGGGTAAGCGACCGAGATAGTTGTGTCAACATAGGACAGAAATAAAACGAAGGAGAACTGAGTTCTGTTGAATATGTAAAGATCACAAAGCAATCACAGTAAAAGCTTTACGAACAGGAGTAGAAAGCACCGAGTCTCATGATAGTCTGTCTCCATCGAACTTGCTAGCGACGAGCGAAAGCTGCAGGCGCACTTTTGTTGAGGCCATTTTTTTAATATAATCGCCCCCCCCTCCTCCTCCCAAAGAAGTCCCCATTCACAGAATCGTTAATAAAATTAACAATCCTTTTTGCGATCCCACACTATTTGGTCCAAATATATTTCAGCCTATAACCGACTTGTCCACCGTATTGATGGTCCAATAACCTTAGAGTTAGATACAAGGTTGGTTTTTAATGTTGGAAAAATCCGACTCTCCAAAAGCTTTGTGAAGGAAGAATCTTTCTAGACTGAGGCAATTCTTATTTTTTCTCCCAATCCAGAGTTTCGTTGTGATTTGGATGAAAAAAAAAAGGAGCTTTGTGAATCTGACCTAGTTTTGATAATAGAGGGGTACCCTTAAAATATACTATCTATAGAACGGGTTATTTGTTATTTAGAAAAGGTTGGGGGGGGGAGCAAATTTATTTGTTCTTTATCTACTTCCTATTTTATTCCGATTAAACTTTTGTGTGTATGTCTTTTTACGAAAAATTTTTAAAATTCAAATCTGCTTGGGAATATCGTAAGCAGGATTTGCCCCATAGAGTGAATGTGGTATTGTGGTGACTGAGATATTCTAGTCACGAGAAGGATAGGCACTTGTTAGTATTTGTCACAAAAAATGACAACGGCACCAATATCCCACATTTTTTAATGGTCTTGTGCCTAATTTGTTGTTAATATAAATTTTGATATTTATGCAAATAAATATTACAGAGTGCAGTATCTGTTCTGATGCTAAACTTAATTTATTCTGTCCTTGGTCTCTGAAATAAAAATCCTTCTAGATTGAAGTAAGTTTTATTATTGTTGCAATCTAAAGTGCCCTTTTCAGTGGGGTGAGGGTAGATTTTGCCCACATTCAAAACCGACTATTTACCCTTCCAGGAAGGCAATGAAATCCTTAATAATATTCCCAATTGTATATGCAATCCAACTATGTTTGGTACAAATATATTTAAATCCATGCCTTGACTTTCATTCATGAATATCCAACAGTATTTATTTTATCTCTGTTTTCAGGATATGCGGGGGGGGGGGGCATTTTGATAATCATCTCACCAGTTAATAGTTCTGATCCTATATGGCTTCGAGCTCACCTCCCGATTTTTATCTGTATGAGGATTATCTCAAAACTCATGCTAAACAAACTGATTCACAAACTATTCTTGAATTGACGAGGACCATCATAGACAAAATCAGTGAGTTATTTTTCTATTTTGCCAAGTGCGTTTATCATTAGACGGCGATACAACAAAGACTGTTGGGCATTCATAGATGAAGTTTGGTGGACAATTCAGCCATTGAAGTTTATCTGTACAAAATATGATTGGATTGGATTTCAAAAAAGATGACACACTTTTTAACGATTTCATGAGTAGCATTTTGGATAAGAGGAAGTGGTTAGTCTATATCTATAACTATAGCAACTGAACATGAACGGTTATTCGAAAGATATATCCAGTCAATCTACGCATTTTTCATTAAAGATATTAATAGACGTAAGCGTGACGAACAGACAGATTTGCCAAAAAAATACCGACAGACAGAGCTTCTTATACAGATGGATGTACGCATAAAACGCCTTAGAAGAATATCCCTGCCACTAATGGAAAAAATGAGTTTTGAAAAAATGATAGCTTTCCAAGTTCTGTGCAGTGCGCGCACGCGCCTTTAGTAACTTTTTCGTCGGGTAAGGAATTAGGATCAGGTTTATATGCAGCATAATCACGCTGACATATCAGTTCTCATTAAATCTCTGAAATTAAGCAACGTTAGGTTTCGTCAGTACCAAATAGGTGACCATTTGGGAATACTGTATGTAGAAGGACCTCAACCACGACTATCGTAATAGGTGGCCTATTAACTAACGTAATTTAGTCTGCGGTGAATTACGTTAGTTAATATATATATATATATATATATATATATATATATATATATATATACCTACTTCCGGCTATATATATATATATATATATATATACCTACTTCCGGTTATATAAATATAAATATATATATATATATATATATATATATATATATATATATATATATATATATATATAGAGAGAGAGAGAGAGAGAGAGAGAGAGATACCTACTTCCGGTTATATATATATATATATATATATATATATATATATATATATATATATATATATATATACTAGCACAAGTACCTGGCGTTGACTGGGTTAGAAATCGCCTACAGAAAATGGACTGTGATGAAAGTATGATAGGTTATGAAAATGGAGGGGATTGTAAAGAGATAGGTTTTGATACTCAAAAATTTTTACACTAAGCAAAATATGATGAAAGTAAAGATAATTTTCGCGAAAATATATTTTTTTATATCAACTTTGTTTCCATTCGTAGCCAAGAGTGACCAAGAAAATGTTGTTTCCTTACAAAGAGAAAATGTTATATATATATATAATAATATAAATATACAAGAAATAAATGTTACCATAGTCAATAAAAGTTACTTTTATGGCAGAAAAGTTCATTGGTTTGTATTTTTAAGTAGTTTGTACAAAAAAAAAAATATTTTTAATTCACGAACTGCTTAAAAAAATCAAAATGGCAGCGACTTTGAAATGGAGAGTTACAATTTGAATGAGGGGCACCTGAGCATTCTGTGTTACCAATTTAAGAGAGTTCCGTCAACGTAAGGAATATTTATAAACATATTTTAATGTTTTCCGTTATTTTGTGTTTGAGGAATATTTGATTATGGCATGTGTAGTTTATATAAAAATTCATTTAAGTAGTTATCGCCTTAAATTTCGTTTTAATTTTGGTTCGCTGAAATTATTTCAAGTAAAGAGCATTAAAAACTATTTCAAAACAAAAAAAACATGAGCTGACTTTTTATTGACTATGATAACATTTATTTCTCATATATTTATTTTTTCGGGTAGTCGTTTGTTGGCTTTTCTGCTAAAAACTCTTACTAAATAATATCGACGAAATATCGAAAAACAAAGAAACAAAAGCAGTTTTGAAAAATAATGAAGCTTTACTTACTTTAGTAAAATAATCCGAAACACCAAAATGGGATATTAAAAAAGTAAACACGTAATTACTTTAGTTTTTTTAAAGCAAAGAATCGATATAAATATGAATAAGAAGAAAATGGCGCTATTTTCAAGCAGAACAACTTCGTTTCAGATTTACTGTATTGAACGGTGTAGTATTGCGCCGTCGGATTCAGAGTTATAATATTATAATGTAAAGAACACGCCGAAAGGATTGTAATCAACTGAATTTCTTTCTAGTACACTGACAAAAAAAGCTTAAACAGATATATAAATAAAAATAAAAAGGTTATGTAAATGTTTTTAAAAAGACACGTAATCACGTGAGCAGGATTTTTTCCTTCTTTTGACACGATAACAAGTAACGTTCTTATTTTTTATTATTTATCTATTTTCGAAAGAGTGCCACATGCAAGTGGAGAAAGAAACAAAAGAATTATGCAAAATTTGTGTCGAGAATTGTCTAAAGTTCCGACTTTTTTTGGCTTTCACTTTAATAAGAACGTGAATTTATTAGGTGAATTTATTCGACACAATATGATTATATTCATAAAATATAAATAAAAGCTAACGTGAATTAAGATTAAAGTTAAGGTGGTATTGTGGGCCTTCACCCCTTTTAAAAACCTTGTTAAACTTTGTGACATATATACATTCTATGGATGCCAGGCACGAACGAACACCCCATAATTTTATTATACCATATTTCTTCAAACTGAAACGTAATTATCAAAGTATACTTACGCAAATAGATATGAAAAGTCTTTGTTAAAGTCTGTGCATTATTTCCATGGAGTACAGGCGCGAACGCAGACCCCACAATTTTATTATACAATCCCTATTTAAGTTGAAGCATACTTATCAAAGTATTCTTATGTACATCTATATCAAAAACCCTTGTAAACGTTTTTTTTCATTTTTTATTTCCATACTTTGGGGCCCAGGCGCGAACGCAGACTCCACAATTTTTATGAACCACTGTTCTGCCAGATCAAACATACCCATTCCTGATCCTCGATCCATCTTCTATCATTGTATGTAATCAGTTTTTTTAAATAGTCAACCATATAGGAGCCTATTCGTGACCAGACACACACACGCGTTCAGCTTTATATTATAGATATAGCGTACTGCGTTAGAAGAAAAGAGTGAGCTCAATTCTATAAGAGAAGACTTATCTGGACAATCTAAAGCTCAACACGTATCCTTGGAGCTTCTATAGGAGAACAATAGGAATGGGAAATGAAGTCACAAAACTATATATTGGTAAATATAGATTGGTTCATTTATTCAATAAGGGAATACAAACAATTAGTTGGGGGATAGAAGGGACTCTTTTTGCCAAGGCATTTCGAAGCCTAATGCTTCTCATAAGAAGAGCAGAGAAGATGCTAGGTAACATAGTGGGGATGCGGCGTCTTGCATGGGATTCATTAGGAACGAACTAGATCGATTAAAATTATAGATGGTGTTGGAGGGAGTTTTATCGAATTCTAAATAAAAGAGGAGCGTATAATATAGAGTGTAATGTAGAAAGGTGTATAGTCTTAAATGTTATAGTGTAGCTGGGTGTTAATTCTATTTTATCGGTGTGTAAGATGTCTATTATCTATGGAGGGGCATTTTTTGACAGATACAACCGAGACGACAACAACACTATTGTTGTCATCTCCCTTGACCGGAATAGACATGCGATTGGGGACCGCTTGTAAATTTATTTCGCGTTTCATGTTTTCCCGATTGTACGTACATGCAAAAGTGTAACAGCAATGTAAACAAACGTCTCGTTGCACAACTCCCCACTGTAAATATCGCTATAAATCTGGTCGCTAATTCACGGTAGCCCCTTAAGTCTTGATGGTATTGTGCCTTTTTTAAGTGAAATATTTTTTTCTTTTCATTGAAATCGCTTGAGACACGGCATGGCGCCACTTGACGTAAGGAGCTGACAAGAACGAAAGATTATTAACGCAAAGGCAGAAAATGTCAAACTGTAGTCTTTAAAACAATAAGGCTGTAGCTAGAATAATAGACAGGCATCGGGGAAAAAAAGAGCTCCACAAGCCTGCAGAAGCCTGAGAGACTCTTGTAATAGGAAGATGTATTAGAACGAGGCATCTAAACAGTGAATTGATTAAGACCACGAGTCAAACGAGCTGGAACAAAGGAAGCGGATACTGGATTAAAATATTCCGATTAACTATTTTACAAGTGAGGAGAGTGTGAGGTGACGACTTAATTGCAAGTTTCAAAATACTTGATTAGATTTCTAATTATGACGGACATTTTTTAGCATGTTGTAGCGACCCGCTATGTCCGCTATGTCCTCTATGTCCGGTCAGAATAAATGACAGGCAAGAACATTTCACAGTGATCACCGCTTTGAAACGCATACACGTATTAAAAACGCCTAGGTACATGACGTTGTGATGCGACCACACTCACACATACAAAAACGAACTGTGTTACGCTCCATCGCGCTTGAATACAGTGATTCGGTCCCGAAGAAGCAGACGGGCATTATACAAGCATTTACCCGCCAAAATCACACCAGTTTCCCTCCAAATTCTCAAGTGCAACACATGTTCGAAGAAGCTCCGTCTTCATGAGACGTTAAAACACTCTTCATGATTTCACACGGAACACAGGTGAACTACAATACAATATCCTGGAAATTGACCACATACATCGAGAACTCAAACCTCCTTTTAAATATTCATATTCTAAACCATTCTTCTTACAATACAAACAAACAAACACACACGCGCACACACACACACACACACACACACACACACACACACGCACACACGCGCGTATTCGCTAATATGGATTACGGACTGTTTCCATGAGAAAATAGCCACATTGACCCCAAGTACTTTCAAGCCTTGTGTCATAGACACAAAATCCGCACACCAATAATCATTCATTTAAAACGTTCAAACACAAGAAAACCCTTATGTTGGAACACTTTATTTTAATACTTCTTTCACGTAAATAAATGTTATTTATTTTATATAAATTCAGCAATTCTGTGTTCTTTATCGAGTGCCGTCTTTCCCTGAATTTATTTTTATTTCTTTGCTTAAGGATGTAGATTTGTAACTCTTCCTAGAAATTGACGACCCCCTTTAATTTATCTTTTTATCCCGCGAATACACCCTATAATATATTTGAACGAAATCAAAACAGACGTACACAGTGTTATATGTATACTAGTACAAAGGAAAGCTATAAGCAATACTGGTAGAACAGAAGGATAATAAAAACGAAACCTGATTATCGCAAAGACAGGGAATTTCTGTTGCTCTTAATCTTGAAAAGACCAAGGCTATAAATAGGAGGAAAACAGTCAACAGCAAGAAGGTTAGATAATCCATCAGTTCTTGGAAAGAAATAATAAAAAAAAAATACTATTAATATTGCAATCTATATATTAATACGATAGCGTGTGTATTAATTTTGTGTCACGCTTACATCCGGGTCGTTTAATTGTTGTGTACTTCCATTTCTTGTCATGAATAATTTTACCAAGACTTCTTCATGAGTTTTGGTCTCGGTTTCGATTATAGCTCATGACACTTAAGTTATCTATTTTTTATAAACAATTTTATCGAAAATTCTTCATAAGTTTTG
>NC_136500.1:84466809-84506809 GCF_053919585.1 Euprymna scolopes
TGATGTTACCTCAAGTAATACTCAACCAGACCAAATTAATTATTGTAATTAAATCCGACTAATCCAATAAAAGACCATAACTAGGACTGTGACAACAGCATATTATTTTCATTGTTTTGACGCTTGAGTATGTACCCATTAATATCTTATATATTTTTATATAGCCTGATGTGGTTTTCGGTTAATTGACTGTGTCTTATTGTGTTGGATATATACTTGAGAGCCAAAAGAATGAAAAGAGCATGCTGTTGTCACAGCCGTAACCATAACATATTAAATGGACAACAGCTTTAATAACTAAAAATTTTAATTGTAAGAAAAATCTAAAATAAACACTTTTGTTTTTTTGGCTTTGCAGAAAATGATTGAGTTTTGTACCGGAAAAGGAAAAATAAATAAATAAATAAAATAACATCAATGTTTGGTGCATTTTAGATCAGGAAGTGCAGTTAGAGGGGAAAAATGATAAGGCAATGAAAGGGTAAAAGGTAGAAGTGGGAGGAGAGGGGCGGTAAGAGTGAAGGAAAGGAAGAAAGGCAAAAGCAAAGAGGAGGAAGTAAACTAAATGGTGGAAAGAGGGAAGAAAGCAAGCGAGAGACGGAATTAAAGCACGAATAAAAGAGGGAAGAAAGAAATAGGAGAAAGAAGCTAACAGATCAAGGAAAAGGAGAGAGTGGAAAAAGAGAAACATCGACAGGAAAAATATGATAATAAAATGACAGGGGGAAGGAAAGTAAAAAGGGGGAAGAAGAAAAATAAATTAGGAAGTAACGAAGTGAAGGGGGGAAAAAGGGGTGGTTAGAGGAATAGATAATAAGATTAGAAAGGAATAGGAAATGAAAACAAGGAAGAAAAACAAAAGAAAGATTAGAGGATGGAAAAGAAAGAAGTGAACGGGGTGATGGGAGAAGTACAGGGTGAAACGATAAATGTGTTGTCCTGAAGAAAACAACACTACAGCTTTACCAAAAAAAATCAATTCAGGTAACGTGATTATGTAGTAGAGCTGACATCTATTCAATGTAGCCGCCTTCAGTCTCAATCACCGCCTCGATACACGTCCGGAACTGGGAGCATGCCTTTTTTACAAGCGTCGATGGGAGCTCGGCGAATACTCGGTGGATGGCGGTGATCAGGCTGACTTTGACATTGTGGGAGATCATGTTGGTAATGTTCTCGGCATATGAACAAACGAAGTGTCCAGCGGGTTCAGGTCGGGGAGGGGAGGGGACCAGTGACAGAAGGATACAGAGTCGTAACACTCCTTCTGAGACATAATGAGAGAAGACGAAAGAGTAAATATGTGGCCGGCACCGAGTCCTGTTGCCACATCCACGGTCTGCCAGCGGCCACTTGATTGCACCAGCAGATGATCACACTCTTCAGCACATCCAGGTATACTTTGGTGTTAACTTTCAAGCCGACTTAAAAGATGTGAGGTGATATTATGTGGCCCTCACTTGAAACAACACCAAAGATCATACATACACATACATTACAGGGTCTCGTACAAATGTGTTTTTTTTTTTTTTGTTAACAACCTTAAAATTCAAATAATGAAAATTTAAAACCTGTCCGTTTAATATTTTGGACGCTAAAGAAAATAAAGTAAAACGAAAAAGAAAGGAAAAAGAAAAAGAAAAGGAGAAATTGTATATATTTAAATTTTGGAAGATGCGTATTAAATCACATACACACACACACACACACACACACACACACATATATATAGTTATATAGTTTATATATATATAGTTATATATATATAAACTATATAACTATATATATAAACTATATAACTATATATATATAAACTATATAACTATATATATATATAAACTATATAACTATATAACTATATATATATATATATATATATATATATATATATATATATATATATATATATATATATAAACTATATACTATTGTGGGGGTCGCCTGACCTTTTTTTGGGAACTGACTTCCTCCACAAATAATAAAAATAAAAATAAGAAATCTTATGTGCAACACAAACGGAGGTTTATTTCCGGAGTAGAAATAACAAACAATAACAAGTTAAAACATAGTTCTCAATATTTCAGAGTTCTTTTTTTTGAGTTCATATGAAAGGTGGAGAGTCTCTTTTTTTTGTGTTCTTTGAATGTTCAAATATGTAACATAAACAATATTAATGTTCGTCTGTTAAAAGAGAGTATTAATGCGCGGAGCAGTGGAAATGAAATAATTGATATTTGCACGCGTGGTAAGTCCTAATGAGAAAGCGTTGAATGAGTCGGAAGAGTTTAAAGAGACGAAAGAATGCTCGAAAGGCTAAGAGACTAAAGAGATAGATTTTGTGTTTGTGCATGTTTATATTCGATTTGATCGGCTCCAAACGAGCTCTAGAAAATCAGTTTTAAAATGTGTCCTAGGAGGAATTCCATTGGATGGAAGACATCACATGGGGTGCTTTCAACTAGGTCCGCACCTTTGGTATATAAAGGTCACGCCGGAATTTGCGTGAGTGTCATTTTTCATTTTTTTAACGCGCCGAAACAATCAATTGCACTGCGCGCCTAAATTGTATTTAACGATTTTTAATTTGAATATTAAACTGTGCCAACTGGCACAAATACTCCCCCCAGATTGGAAAAAAAAGTTTTTTTTCAATATGTAATGTATTCCTTGAAATGTTTCGGCCAGTGGACTTTCGTACCCGTTTTTGTCGTGGGTTTGGTGTCCTCGTCATTTTCTGCTGGACTCCCATGTTCCAAGGGAATTTGTTCTGGTGGGGAAATTGTCTGAGGGTATTCCTCAATGTATGCTGGTTTAATTCGGTCGATCGCGATGTTGTCTTTCCTGTCTTTCCGTTGGACAGTAAAATATTTTTCACTTCTGTTCAAAACTTGGTATGGTCCAGTGTAATTTGGACAAAATGGCTTTTTGACCGTATCATTCCTGATAAACACAAATTTGCATGTGTGAAGGTCGTTCGGTATGTATGTTTGTTTGCCAGCCTCCTGGTGGGGGTAAATTTGAGAGAAGACATTTTGTTCTTTAACTCCGTCACAAATGTAGCCGTGGGTGAAATATCTGTGTATAGTTATAAAGTTTATATATATGTATATGTATATATATATATATATATATATATATATATATATATATATATATATATATATATATATATATGTATACATATGTATATATATACATATATATACATATATATACATATATATATATACACATATATACATATACATATATATATAGTTATATAGTTTATATATATAGTTATATAGTTTATATATATATATAAACTATATAACTATATATATAAACTATATAACTATATATATATATATATATATATATATATAGTTATAGTTATATAGTTTATATATATGTATATGTATGTATATATATATATATATATATATATATATATACATATATTTATATGCATTCGCCCTTTGGAAGGTCTTGTTTTTAATCCTTCAGGGAGACTAGCCGCCCTCCTCACCAAACAAGTCTGGTGGGGGAACCAGTTTAGTCGCCGGTGACCCGACCATGAGGCAGGTAGTACTGGGTTACATGGTACCAGTAGCATATGACATGACCTGACACTCTTTTTCTGGGTCAACGGCCAACTAGCACCGTGTATATTTGTGTGTGTGTATATGTTTATTGGGGTGGAGAGGGCTCCCGTAAGCCGTGGTGAAGGCCACCTTTCTAGGAGAAGAAAATCTCTGATTTAAAAAACCATAAAGCGGGAGACCAGTACCCACATTAAGCTGGTCTGCAGTTTAATTTGTTGCTGGCTATCTTGCTCTTGCTTGTTGCTGAATCTCAACATTTTGAACCGAGAGAGAGACTTAGCTCTGTCGTACAAAGCTAAGACTCTGTAACATCATCTTTGTATATACTCCCTCAGGCATTTGGGGTCATGGATTTTAAATGTCTGAGGGAGTGGCACTCGTCTGACAAGACGTTGCAATCATATATATATATATGCATATATATATATATATATATATATAAACTCTGTAAATTAGGATTTACAACAATTTATTATTTAACAAGGAGCACACAATGACCATTTAGAAATTCAATATTTCGCAGAGTTTTAAAGAATGCTTTCTTTCTCTTCAGAGGAAAGATATTACAAAATGTTACTCATAGTTAAGCTATGATTTTAATGTTTAGCGCATAGAACGAAACTACAAAATATGAGACGAATCTTATTTTCATAAAAATGTGGTTTATTGGTTTTATTTATTTATTAAAACTTTGTTCTATTTGGCTGATTGAGTTTTTTCATCTGGCTAGGAGTATCCGATAGAAGTGCCGATTTAGGAGAGGTGTGGTTGGAAATGCGCAACCCTTGCTCCACAACTATACGGCAGCTACCCTTACAGGGGTTAGCCATTGTCTATCGACACTGAATGGAGACTTCCATTTTCAATCGTAACTTAAAGGAAGATTATGAATTTAGGAACACAGCTGCTAGATGGAAGTGGGCTAAACGCAGGGTGGCCCGTTAGTAATAATCTTAACGTTTCAACTGCTAATAATAAAAATTAATGAATAACCATATGAATAATATTTAGATTGTTTTTTTTTTGTTTTTTTTTAGTAAAATACTTCCAAGTCTATATCTCTATTTCTTGGATATGTTTTGCACAGAAATCCATCCGATAAATATCGAAAATGGAAAAAAATCCGACTCTAAAAATAGTCTTTCTTTCTTATATAAAAAAAAAATTATTTTTACAGGGGAATATTTTATGTTGCACCGGCCAAGGGAGATAATTCTCAGCAAATAAACGGAGATTCAATTTCCAGCAAATGAGTTCTTTTTAAAAATGCGGAACTACTATCATCTGGAGATATAGGTCAGGGTGGAGCATTCGATTAGAGCTCGAATGAACCCCTGTTCAAGCACGAGTGTACCTCACCATTTTATTTTTTTTCTTATTAGTGAGTTCAATTTACGATAAAAGAAGAGGCGCCATTTAATTTCGCCGCAAATCATTTCTTCGTTTGCATAGTTTAAAAGTAGACATTAATCAGAAGTGACTTTTCCAAGACATTTATCATGAACCCAAATATCAGTTAAGGTGATATTCTAAACAAACACGGGTGGAATTTGATGAACGATATCATAAGTATTTTTTTTTTATTTATTCATTTATTTATTTTTGCGAATAAGTTCAGCGGGCAAATTATTCCTCGTAATTTATAATAATCAATAGATTATTTAGATTATTCTATAATAATACATGCATAATCTGCATGAATTAAAATATCACGGTGATGCGTATTGTTCGACCGGGCAACGCCGGGCGTACAGTTAGTTTGACCAAAAAACAATCTTAAAATTATTTATATGCATTTATAAAATTAATTAAAAACGGACTTTACGTTTCTATGTTTATTTTATGCAAAGTAACTATTTTAGATCTATTCTGAGAGGTGAAACAAATTTTTATAATTTTGTATACTTATGCCACATTTATAAGCAACTTCGTCAGGTTTGAAAGACTATTTTAGTTTGATCGACAGCCGTGCTGACAAGCTTTCATCATTTATATATCATCTTTTAAATTTCGAATTTCACACTACACGCTTTTTTTCTCTCGCCTTCCAGCCATTTCTTAGTTGGTACCGATCATCATCATGAACCTACATAAGTCATGTGTTTAATTATAACGGTTTTATTTTAATGCGTAAAAATATTTTAATTATTTATTGTAAATAAAAATTTGCAAAAAAACAACTTTTTACATTTTAATTGGTGTAGAAGATCTTCTTCAATATATATATATATATAGTAATTTATAAAATATATATGGCGATTAAGCTACATTGAACATTCGGCGTTTCATCCACTCTAGGATTCCTCAGGCTTATGCGCATAAGCCTGAGGAATCTTAGAGTGGATGAAACGCCGAATGTTCAGTGTAGCTTAATCGCCATATATATTTTATAAATTACTAACTAGGTCTACCTATGTATTGAGCACTTTGAAGTAAATACTTAAAGTTTACGCATAAATCTATACTTTCGTATATTAATTTTATGTGAGTAAATGAAGTAGTTATATATATATATATATATATATTGAAAATATACATAGAAATATATATATATATATATATATATTGAAAATATACATAGAAATATATATATATATATATATATATATATATATATATATATATTAGCAAAAGTACCCGTCGTTGACTGGGTTCAAAAACAGCCCACAGAAGATGGACTCTGATTTATGAAAGTATGATAGATTATGAAAAGGAAGGGTTGTAAAGAGTTGCTTCGACTTTGGGAGCATCAAAGCCAAAGCAAAATATGATGAAAGTAAAAATAAAATAGATAAACCCCATAATTTATTATAACATACCTGTTCACACTGAAGCACTTATCACAATATTCTGTGGATCTATATTAAAAAACCTTGTTAAACTTTGTGACATGTTTCCATTCTATGGAGGTCAGGCGCGAACGAACACCCCATAATTTTATTACGAAATCCGAGTTTTCATGCCATCAATAACAAATGATTTACTTAGGATTATCCTATTAAGAAACCTCTGCTCCAATGCCTAGTTTCGTTATCTTTTCGCGCAGCCTGTTTGCAAGTGCTTTCGCGTTTGACCTACTTGTACTTATTAAACCTTCCGGCGTCAATACTCGACAAAAGTCGATAAAATACCGTGGGCTAAATTAACCTAGTGACAGTTCCTCCACTATGAGGTCAATTTGCGCGCCACGCAATGTTCTCTTTATCCTACGAGAACATGAGTAGAGAAGATTTAAAAAAAAAAATGCAGATTTGTATCGTAAATATATGGCGCTAGGTGCAAGTTTCACACCAAAAAAATAAAAATATAAAAATGAAGTCTCACGAAGTGGCGTAGGAGGGTAATCTCTGCATCACGTGGTTTAGTTGTTGTTCATGTTGCGAATGTTTGTTTAAAGGGTGTACAAAAAAAGCTGATGTTGTCAGAAAAATAATACATTGAGATAAGTAGTGGAATGTATTAGAAAAAGTAATGCGCGCTAAACTGATAAAGCAAAACACGTTAATTTTCATATGATTGATAATCTATAGATTAATAGCGTAGCGTGTTAGGGTTATTTATTTAGGTACTAATGCTCTTATTGATCCGTGCTGAAATAATAAAGTTATTATTTAAAAAGACATTCTAAACATGGGGAGGGTGTTTTGTACCTATTCTGTACTCTAACCTTACAATTGAATACAAAAAAAAACATATCATAAAACTTTAATTAAACTTGGAAATACGAGTTAAAAAATAGTGCGGATCAGTAAGTGCATTAGCATCTTTATTTGGATGTCACGCTTACATCGAGGTTTAATTGTTATCGATTTCAATTTCTTGTCATAAATAATTTTACCAAAAATTCTTCATAATTTTGGTTCCGGTTTCGATTATAGCTGAAGGAAACCAAGGTATATATATATATATATATATATATATATATATATATATATATATATATATATATATATATATATATATATACACTAGCAGAAGTATCCGTCGTTGACTGGGTTCAAAAACAGTCTACAAAAATGAACTGTGATTGATGAAAGTATGATAGGTTATGAAAAGGAGGGAGCTGTAAAGAGATAGGTTTTGATACTCAAAAATTTTACCCGTAGCAAAATATGATAAAAGTAAAGATAATTTTTCGCGAAAATATATTTTTTATATCAACTTTGTAGCCAAGAGTGACCAACAAAATGATGTTTCCTTACAAAGAGAAAATGTTATATATATAATAATATAAATATACTAGAAATAAATGTTTCCATAGTCAATAAAAGTTACTTTTATGGCAGAAAAGTTCATTGATTTGTATTTTTAAGTAGTTTGTAAAAATTTTTTAAATTTTTTTATTTACGAACCGGTTTAAAAATATCAAAATGGCGGCGACTTTGAAATGGAGAGCCCCGTTTTCAATTTGAAGCAGGGGCACCTAAGCATTCTGTGTTAACAATTTAAGAGAGTTCCGTCAATGTAAGGAATATTTCTAAACATATTTTAATGTTTTCCGTTATTTTGTGCTTGAGGAATATTCGATTATGGCATGTGTAGTTTATATAAAAATTCATTTAAGTAATTATCGCCTCAAATTTCGTTTTAATTTCGGTTCGCTGAAATTATTTCAAGTAAAGAGCATTAAAAACTATTTCAAAACAAAAAAAAAAGCATGAGCTGAACGTTTATTGACTGTGGTATCATTTTTTTCTTGTATATTTATTTTTTCGGGTAGTTGTGTGTTGGCTTTTCTGCTAAACACTCTTACTAAATAATATCGACGAAATATAGAAAAACAAAGAAACAAAAGCAGTTTTGAAAAATAATGAAACTTAACTTACTTTAGTAAAATAATCCGAAACACCAAAATTTGATATTATAAAAGTAAACACGTAATTACTTTAGTTTTTTTAAAGCAAAGAATCGATATAAATATGAATGAGAAGAAAATGGCGCCCTTTTCAAGCAGAACAGCTTCGTTTCAGTTTTACAGTATTGAACGGTGTAGTATTGCGCCGTCGGATTCAGGGTTGTACTATTGCAATGTAAAGAACATACAGAAAGGGTTGTAATCAACTGAATTCCTTCTAGTACACTGACAAAAAAAGCTTAACAGATATATAAATAAAATAAAAAGGTGATGTAAATGTTTTTAAAAATACACGTAATCACGTGAGCAGGATTTTTTCCTTCTTTTGACACGATAACAAGTAACGTTCTTATTTTTTATTATTTATCTATTTATCTATTTTCAAAAGTGTGCCACGTGCAAGTGGAGAAGGAAAAAAACGAAGTTATGCAAAATTTGCGTCGGGAATTGTCCAAAGTTCCGACTTTTTTTGGCTTTCACTTTAATAAGAACGTGAAATTATGAGGTGAATTTATTCGACACAATATGATTCAACTGAAAAAAATATATAAAAGCTAACGTGAATTAAGATTAAAGTTAAGGTGTCATTGTGGATCTTCACCCCTTTTAAAAAAACCTTGTTAAACTTTGTGACATATTTACATTCTATGGAGGTTAGGCGCGAACGAACACAATTATCAAAGTATACTTACGCAAATAGATATGAAAAGTCTTTGTTAAAGTTTGTGCTTATTTCCATAGAGTACAGGCGCGAACGCAGACCCCACAATTTTATTATACCATCCCTATTTAAGTTGAAACATTCTTGTCAAAGTATTCTTATGTAATCTATATCAAAAACCCTTGTAAACGTTTTTTTTTTTTCATTTTTTATTTCCATACTTTGGGGTCCAGGCGCGAACGCAGAACCCCACAATTTTAATGAACCACCGTTCTGCCAGATCAAACATACCCATTCCTGATCCTCGATACATCTTTTATCATTATATATAATCAGTTTTTCAGTTTTTAAAATAGTCAACCATATAGGAGCCTATTCTTGATCAGACACACACACACACACACACACACACACACACAGACGTTCAGCTTTATATTATAGATATATTCGTAATACATCCACCGATACGCTGCGCCAATAACATTCCAGATGAGAACAGTTGTCCTAATAATCCAAATAATACGAGAAAACACTTTAAGTATCGCTCGATTGCTTAGATATTAGTTTGTGCGTCACATAATTTAGATAGGGTTTATTCTGTGGTTGCATATGGTATTATATTAATTAGTGAGGTGTTGTGGCCAACATATTTGAAGTAATGGGAAATCAATGGTGTGATGCTGGCGTGAGTAGTAATAGATGTAGTTGTCGCTATCAGTGGGTTTACGATTAACTCGGCATGATAGAGTGTTGTTGCTTTTATGGAGAATGCTCCCTACCAGTATCCTGTATTGCTACAAAGCCATCAATCACCGATGCATAGAGTAAATATTTACATGCTGCCCACCTCAGTAGGATATGACACAAAGTCAGAAAGTGAAGATGTCCAGTCAACGTCCTCAAAGAAGGAGCACGCTGGTCTTGCAATAATTGCCTAGGAACCCATATTCGGCATTCTCCGGTAGGGCTATTTATTTGCTCCCCCACCGAGCAAATTAGGCACAAGGCTGATTTTTAAAGTGAGGAGTGAAAGGGAAATGGGGACCAACTCCCCGGGGAGTAGGGGAGCTGGATAGTTACAATTGGTATGAAGGGTTGCCCCTACATTGACCAAGGTCTTATATGTGGAGTTGCCCCCACATATGGTCTTTGCTTGAAACTTGTTGCCCAGGCCCCGAAGGACCAGGGCTGGGTAAGTATTCGGCATTCTCCGGTAGGAGCGCCTCAAACAACAAGCAATAAAACGAAAGCCTGGCTAGCCCCGCAGCTGACGGGCCGATTGTCAAGAACAGATTCTCGATTGGTCCGAAGCAGCAAGAGGATATACATTGTTTCACATTAGAGCTGGTGTGTCTACAACTAGTTTTTCCCTCTGACCCCCGCCCCCCAAAAAAGAGTCAAATTTAATAGGTTCGGCATCAACGAACCCAAATCCAACCCAGGTCTCATTGTTGCACTGTTGCATCACTGCGCCTGTTTTATGAGTATTTTAATGGGATAAGCTCGGACGAACTCGTAGCACTTGTGTCAACTAGACGTAAACGCACCCGACTAACCCAACAAGCAGCAAAATCACCCCCCTTTACTGAAGATGCCGGAAAGTTCATCTCCTTGAAATGCTAGACATTCGAATCCCCTCCTTGTTTCCTGCTCTCCTGACTGTAGTAACATGCAGCTGTTTAAGTGTAATACAAACATTACATCTTGCTGCTCAATTCCCTACATACTGACAATGTCAGCACAGGCCCAAATAGTAGCCTCTTACGTTCAAGTGGCAATATTCCTTGTTTCATGTGAATAAGAATAAAGTATAGCTAGCGAGACCTGTGGAAATTCCACAGGGGATTCATTCATATGTAATATATTGATGTTGACATTCAGTAGATGTTCAGCGTAAATGGAGACGCTCTGGTATTATTGTAGCTTTTTGTTAAAACTACAAAAGTATTTATCTAAGCTAGCAGGGGCACCCGGCGTAATCCGGTCGTAAAGTACGCTTAAATATGATATTTTAATTCTTGCAAATTCCGTATATATTATAATAGGATCGATTTTTATTTTATTTTTTTTTTATTATAGTATCGATTTTTATATATTATAAAGTTGCGATTTCAAAACTACAAATATATATATCCACATGACTTGGGTGCATTAGCTTAAATCGAAACAGAAATAAAAACCTATGAAATTATATATATATATATATATATATATATATATATATATATATATATATATATATATATATATATATATATATATATATAAAACGAGTTCCCTCAGCCATAATCGAAACTGAAAAAAAAACTTATGAAAAGTTCTTGGTAAAATTATTTATGACAAGAAATAGAAGTACATAACAATTAAACGACCCGGATGTACCGTGACACAGAAGATAACACGCACGCTATCGTATTAATATATAGATAATAAATATATCGATAAATAGTATAGAATTGTTTAGTTCAGATTCGAAAGTAACTATTATAGTGGGTTCTTTTTATTGGGTTTTAATTTTATATTGATTAGGGAAAAAGATGATGACAGGACCTTTCAAACAATACATGCCTAGAAACGCTAGATAAACATAAATGACATTCTCATGGAAATGGCCTGCTGCAGCTGTTACAGACACAGGCTGTGTGATCGGCGTACCAGGTTCAATCATCACCATTGTAGCACTTTCTCTAATACATTGGGGAAAGATATGAATCCATATAACTTCCATCCAGCTATGGGTTAAATAGTAGGGTAGACTAGACTCTCAAGCCTTGCTTGTGTAATTAGTCTATAATGTAACAATTTTGTAATTGGGCTAAGAAAAAGGAAAACTAAAAAAAAAACAATCCAAGTATTTCTCTCATTACCCCGGAATTGCTTCCAGTTCTCTTGGACTTCTTGCCACTGAACTCAATGTTAATTTAGGAGAGATGCGGTTAGGGATTGAAAACATTTGCTTCAATATAGACTTCCAATGCAGACACCTTTATAATGTTATTAATATTTTTCTCGAGAGAATGAGGGAAGCATTTTGTGGCATATATGTGGACAGTTAATAGCCCACCTACCCAGATATATATTCTAAATATATAGAAGTGTGTTATGTGACTCGTGTGTGTGTGTGTGTGTGTGTGTGTGTGTGTGTGTGTGTGTGTGTTACTCTGCACACATGCATGCTCGACACATCTGTGCTCCAGAGACGCTCTTTTTCCTTTTGGTGTTCGCCTACTCGTTTCCTTGTTTCCCTTCGCGGTTTATAACGTATGATCGCAACTGCGCGCGCCACACTTGTTTCTGATTAGCGACCGGCTCTTCCTGGACCCGGCCCTCGTGTAAACATCAACAAACACCAGATAAAAATAGCCGACGACGAGCACCGGGCCAAAGAAGAGTGAAATCCGGAATTTAAATGCAGGAAAGCTGGGTTTACTTTCAATGCGCCAACGTATATCTCTTAGAGGTTCGGTCTGCAAGTCCGTCAATTTTCTTCTTTTATATTTTTTATTAAAGAGTAACCACTTATCAAGTCTAAAAGGTTACTTGAGGATAATGGTTAATGAATTTATCAGGTGGACAGTGAGACAGCACTTTGAAAATTGGCAACGATGTTTGAAATTGGACATATTTTAATTATTTAAATACGACGATAAACAAGAATTTGACTTGAAAACGATTATATTGTAGTCACATAGAAAGCAACCCCGTGGTATTGTGTTCCACGCACGGGTATTTCTAGAAAAGAAAATTTTTTTTTAATTCCATTTTCACCCCGAACAAGGTACAGTGCCACTTTGAAGTAGGGGGTTACTATCGGGGGCATAACTTGCAGGGAAATTATGAGGGGAGATGAGCAGCAAGATGTCTGTTCACATTACACTTGGGCTTCTGCAAGTCAGTAGAGTTGGGAAAGCAGAATCCCGGGAGGGAGTTCCTAGTATAGCAGTTATTGGGAAGAAACTATTGGAGTAGAAGACTTTCTTACATATAGGGATCTCTATTGTGAAGGGGTGGGATTTAGCTGCTTGTCGGGTTTGTTGGAGGCATTTACGTCGTGAGGGTACAAATACTTGCCAATCGTGGTTTAGCTACACAGAGGGAGAAAACGAAATTATTGACAGTAATTGTAGTGAGATATTATAAATGGGTCAGAGGAGAAAAAGCGCAGGCTGAATGTTTATCAAACGACAATACAGAATTTTTTAAAGTTTAAAATTCAACGTTAGTTTATAAAAATAGATGTGGAAACAGTGGAAATGTTTACACAGAGATAATTAAAAGTCAGTTTGTGCGAGTTGTATGTCAGAATTGTTTATGCGATTCAAACGTCACAGCCATATCGCATAATTCACACTTTGATACTTGACTCTAGAAAGTCTTTATATAAACGCCGCCGTGTTATTATTATTATTTTTTGAGAGCCTATCTGGGAGCCAGTCGGAGAGCTAAGTCATTGAGTCAGTCTTTAGGACAATAAGAGGCAGTCCAAGATTTCGCCTTGGAAGTGGTCAGTTCGACGAGGTCTGTGTCGAACTGGGCAGCTAGATAGCTATCCGCAGGACAACAATGAGATTTCTATTTCCACACTAGACTACAGTATCACGCACCCACTCAAAACCTAATTAATCCATATTTAATACTCGTTTTGTGTTGTTCATCGTGACATGCTGTTTAATATGGAAGGGGACAAGCTCCAGTAATTAAAGAAAGACGTAAATAGGATTAAAAATAATATTTATTATAAGGAAAATACTAGAATTGAACCCAGTATTCAAAAGTTGAAAGTGAATACATAATTCAATCTGAGAAATTTAGTGAATCGACCATCGTGTTTAGAAGTAACTAAACAACGATACAACTAGTAGATCCCATATCGGACAATGTAAATTAAAAAATGTCTGTTTTGTCAACAACATGTTGGACATATTTTGTTTGTAAATCCACGTGAGGAGAGCACTTTCTGACGTCACAAAGAAAAATAGTTTCAATATATTCAGTTAAGAGCGTTCGAGTTAGTCAGATCAGAGAGAGCAGTAGAGATCAGATCAGTCAGAGTCGAACGATGAAGGTAGAAAGTTAACTAAGCCACTTTCGGAAACGAAAGAAAGGGAAGAAATACAATATAGAAATCAGCAGGGCATTCAAATCTCTGATCATCTCATCCGGATGAAGTAAAGATCATCATATTTATAAGTCTTCGTTTGTGATATTTCAACTTGAAAGGTAATGTGATTTTGCATATCGTATTTGTAAAAGAACTTAATATGAAACACCTGTAACAGAGCCCCCTCCTCATAATGTGAACTGGATCCTCTTCCTTCAATAATGAATTATCATCTACTATGTGTTAAAAGAACTGCCCACGTCTCTCTTTATATCAAGCTCTTAGGAAGAACTAAAGGTACTTGTATGAACGTGTCTTTTTTTACTAGGCGTGGTCACCCGTTATCAGATCCAAAAAGCCACTGGAGCATAAGGATTAAAAAGTGTCAAATGCACGGCGAGAACAACCCTTTTGATGATCGATAATGACGGAAATTGTGTAAGATTTGATTTTTTTTTAAGAGGGAACAGATTTCGGTAATTAGAGAAACAAAGTAAATAAGATTGAAAATAATATTTATTAAAGAAACAGGCTAAAATCGAACCCAGTATTCAAGAGTTGAAAAGAATACATATTGCAATTTAAATGCAGTCCTAGAAATGTGGAGTACTGTTAGAATCACGATACAGCTAGAGGTCAGAGTTAGGACAATGGAAATCAAATATATATTATTTTAATTGGAATTCTTTATTCAGATGAGTATTATTTATATTAATTTTATTTATTGAGGACTATTATCCTCATATTTTTCTTAGTTGTTGTTTCACGAGGTTTCGCGGTTAAAACCTGACGAAGGACAGAGGAATAGTTGGCCGAAACGTCGTAACACAATGAATAAATCCAAATTATTAGTTTAAGTGTGAAAAACTGAATACTAGACAGAAGATAAGCTGCCTTGTTTTAATCTTTTTCTTTTTCATTTTTCTCCAATTGGTTGTCAGAAATTAAGGAGCCTCTTTTTGGTGGAATAAAACTTACTTGCTTTATAAGATACATAGATATCCACGTATTTATTTACTTGCTTTATAAGATACATAGATATCCACGTGTTTATTTACTTGCTTCATAAGATACATAGATATCCACGTGTTTATTTACTTGCTTTATAAGATACATAGATGTCCACGTGTTTATTTACTTGCTTTATAAGATACATAGATATCCACGTGTTTATTTACTTGCTTTATAAGATACATAGATATCAACGTGTTTATTTACTTGCTTTATAAGATACATAGATATCCACGTGTTTATTTACTTGCTTTATAAGATACATAGATGTCCACGTGTTTATTTACTTGCTTTATAAGATACATAGATGTCCATGTGTTTATTAACTTGCTTTATAAGATACATAGATATCCACGTGTTTATTTACTTGCTTTATAACATACATAGATAGCCACGTGTTTATTTACTTGCTTTATAAGATACATAGATATTCACGTGTTTATTTACTTGCTTTATAAGATACATAGATATCCACGTGTTTATTTACTTGCTTTATAAGATACATAGATATCCACGTGTTTATTTACTTGCTTTATAAGATACATAGATATCCACGTGTTTATTTACTTGCTTTATAACATACATAGATTTCCACGTGTTTATTTACTTGCTTTATAACATACATAGATATCCACGTGCTTATTTACTTGCTTTATAAGATACATAGATATCCACGTGTTTATTTACTTGCTTTATAAGATACATAGATATCCACGTGTATATTTACTTGCTTCATAAGATACATAGATATCCACTTGTTTATTTACTTGCTTTATAAGATACATAGATATCTACGTGTTTATTTACTTGCTTTATAAGATACATAGATATCCACGTGTTTATTTACTTGCTTTATAAGATACATAGATATCCACGTGTTTATTTACTTGCTTCATAAGATACATAGATATCCACGTGTTTATTTACTTGCTTTATAAGATACATAGATATACATGTCTTTATTTACTTGCTTCATAAGATACATAGATATCCACGTGTTTATTTATTTGCTTTATAAGATACATAGATACCCACGTGTTTATTTACTTGCTTTATAAGATACATAGATATCCACGTGTTTATTTACTTGCTTTATAAGATACATAGATGTCCATGTGTTTATTAACTTGCTTTATAAGATACATAGATATCCACGTGTTTATTTACTTGCTTTATAAGATACATAAATATCCACGTGTTTATTTACTTGCTTCATAAGATACATAGATATCCACTTGTTTATCTACTTGCTTTATAAGATACATAGATATCCACGTGTTTATTTACTTGCTTTATAAGATACATAGATATCCACGTGTTTATTTACTTGCTTTATAAGATACATAGATGTCCACGTGTTTATTTACTTGCTTTATAAGATACATAGATATCCACGTGTTTATTTACTTGCTTTATAAGATACATAGATATCCACGTGTTTATTTACTTGCTTTATAAGATACATAGATATCCACTTGCTTATTTACTTGCTTTATAGGATACATAGATATCCACGTGTTTATTTACTTGCTTTATAAGATACATAGATATCCACGTGTTTATTTACTTGCTTTATAAGATACATAGATATCCACGTGTTTATTTACTTGCTTCATAAGATACATAGATATCCACTTGTTTATTTACTTGCTTTATAAGATACATAGATATCCACGTGTTTATTTACTTGCTTTATAAGATACATAGATATCCACGTGTTTATTTACTTGCTTTATAAGATACATAGATGTCCACGTGTTTATTTACTTGCTTTATAAGATACATAGATATCCACGTGTTTATTTACTTGCTTTATAAGATACATAGATATCCACGTGTTTATTTACTTGCTTTATAAGATACATAGATATCCACGTGTTTATTTACTTGCTTTATAACATACATAGATAGCCACGTGTTTATTTACTTGCTTCATAAGATACATAGATATCCACGTGTTTATTTACTTGCTTCATAAGATACATAGATATCCACGTGTTTATTTACTTGCTTTATAAGATACATAGATATCCACATGTTTATTTACTTGCTTTATAAGATACATACATATCCACTTGTTTATTTACTTGCTTTATAAGGTACATAGATATCCACGTGTTTATTTACTTGCTTTATAAGATACATAGATATCTACGTGTTTATTTACTTGCTTTATAAGATACATAGATATCCACGTGTTTATTTACTTGCTTTATTTGATACATAGATATCCACGTGTTTATTTACTTGCTTTATAACATACATAGATAGCCACGTGTTTATTTACTTGCTTCATAAGATACATAGATATCCATGTGTTTATTTACTTGCTTTATAAGATACATAGATATCCACGTGTTTATTTACTTGCTTTATAAGATACATAGATATCCACGTGTTTATTTACTTGCTTTATAAGATACATAGATATCCACGTGTTTATTTACTTGCTTTATAAGATACATAGATATCCACGTGTTTATTTACTTGCTTAATAACATACATAGATATCCACGTGTTTATTTACTTGCTTTATAAGATACATAGATATCCACGTGTTTATTTACTTGCTTTATAAGATACATAGATATCCACGTGTTTATTTACTTGCTTTATAAGATACATAGATGTCCACGTGTTTATTAACTTGCTTTATAAGATACATAGATATCCACGTGTTTATTTACTTGCTTTATAAGATACATAGATATCCACTTGTTTATTTACTTGTTTTATAAGATACATAGATATCCACGTGTTTATTTACTTGCTTTATAAGATACATAGATATCCACGTGTTTATTTACTTGCTTCATAAGATACATAGATATCCACGTGTTTATTTACTTGCTTCATAAGATACATAGATATCCACGTGTTTATTTACTTGCTTTATAAGATACATAGATATCCACATGTTTATTTACTTGCTTTATAAGATACATACATATCCACTTGTTTATTTACTTGCTTTATAAGGTACATAGATAGCCACGTGTTTATTTACTTGCTTCATAAGATACATAGATATCTACGTGTTTATTTACTTGCTTTATAAGGTACATAGATATCCACGTGTTTATTTACTTGCTTTATAAGATACATAGATATCCACGTGTTTATTTACTTGCTTTATTTGATACATAGATATCCACGTGTTTATTTACTTGCTTTATAAGATACATAGATATCCACGTGTTTATTTACTTGCTTTATAAGATACATAGATAGCCACGTGTTTATTTACTTGCTTCATAAGATACATAGATATACATGTGTTTATTTACTTGCTTCATAAGATACATAGATATCCACGTGTTTATTTACTTGCTTCATAAGATACATAGATATCCACGTGTTTCTTTACTTGCTTTATAAGATACATAGATATCCACGTGTTTATTTACTTGCTTCATAAGATACATAGATATCCACTTGCTTATTTACTTGCTTTATAAGATACATAGATATCCACGTGTTTATTTACTTGCTTTATAAGATACATAGATATCCACGTGTTTATTTACTTGCTTTATAAGATACATAGATATCCACGTGTTTATTTACTTTCTTTATAAGATACATAGATATCCACGTGTTTATTTACTTGCTTTATAAGATACATAGATATCCACGTGTTTATTTACTTGCTTTATGATACATAGATATCCACGTGTTTATTTACTTGCTTCATAAGATACATAGATATCCACGTGTTTATTTACTTGCTTCATAAGATACATAGATATCCACTTGTTTATTTACTTTCTTTATAAGATACATAGATATCCACGTGTTTATTTACTTGCTTCATAAGATACATAGATATCCACGTGTTTATTTACTTGCTTTATAAGATACATAGATATCCACGTGTTTATTTACTTGCTTCATAAGATACATAGATATCCACGTGTTTATTTACTTGCTTTATAAGATACATAGATATCCACGTGTTTATTTACTTGCGTTTTAAGATACATAGATATCCACTTGTTTATTTACTTGCTTTATAAGGTACATAGATATCCACGTGTTTATTTACTTGCTTCATAAGATACATAGATATCCATGTGTTTATTTACTTTCTGTATAAGATACATAGATATCCACGTGTTTATTTACTTGCTTTATAAGATACATAGATATCCACATGTTTATTTACTTGCTTTATAAGATACATAGATATCCACGTGTTTATTTACTTGCTTTATAAGATACATAGATATCCACGTGTTTATTTACTTGCTTTATAAGATACATAGATATCCACGTGTTTATTTACTTGCTTTATAAGATACATAGATATCCACGTGTTTATTTACTTGCTTTATAAGATACATAGATATCCATGTGTTTATTTACTTGCTTTATAAGATACATAGATAGCCACGTGTTTATTTACTTGCTTTATAACATACATAGATATCCACGTGTTTATTTACTTGCTTCATAAGATACATAGATATCCATGTGTTTATTTACTTGCTTTATAAGATACATAGATATCCACGTGTTTATTTACTTGCTTCATAAGATACATAGATATCCACTTGTTTATTTACTTGCTTTATAAGGTACATAGATATCCACGTGTTTATTTACTTGCTTCATAAGATACATAGATATCCATGTGTTTATTTACTTTCTGTATAAGATACATAGATATCCACGTGTTTATTTACTTGCTTTTTAAGATACATAGATATCCACATGTTTATTTACTTGCTTTATAAGATACATAGATATCCACGTGTTTATTTACTTGCTTTATAAGATACATAGATATCCACGTGTTTATTTACTTGCTTTATAAGATACATAGATATCCACGTGTTTATTTACTTGCTTTATAAGATACATAGATATCTACGTGTTTATTTACTTGCTTTATAAGATACATAGATATCCATGTGTTTATTTACTTGCTTTATAAGATACATAGATAGCCACGTGTTTATTTACTTGCTTTATAACATACATAGATATCCACGTGTTTATTTACTTGCTTCATAAGATACATAGATATCCATGTGTTTATTTACTTGCTTTATAAGATACATAGATATCCACGTGTTTATTTACTTGCTTCATAAGATACATAGATATCCACTTGTTTATTTACTTGCTTTATAAGATACGTAGATATCCACGTGTTTATTTACTTGCTTTATAACATACATATATATCCACATGTTTATTTACTTGCTTTATAACATACATAGATATCCACGTGTTTATTTACTTGCTTTATAAGATACATAGATATCCACGTGTTTATTTACTTGCTTTATAAGATACATAGATATCCACGTGTTTATTTACTTGCTTTATAAGATACATAGATATCCACGTGTTTATTTACTTGCTTTATAAGATACATAGATATCAACGTGTTTATTTACTGGCTTTATAAGATACATAGATATCCACGTGTTTATTTACTTGCTTTATAAGATACATAGATATCCACGTGTTTATTTACTTGCTTTATAACATACATAGATAGCCACGTGTTTATTTACTTGCTTTATAAGATACATAGATATCCACGTGTTTATTTACTTGCTTTATAAGATACATAGATATCCACGTGTTTATTTACTTGCTTTATAAGATACATAGATATCCACGTGTTTATTTACTTGCTTTATAAGATACATAGATATCCACGTGTTGATTTACTTCCTTTATAAGATACGTAGATGTCCACGTGTTTATTTACTTGCTTCATAAGATACATAGATATCCACGTGTTTATTTACTTGCTTTATAACATACATATATATGCACATGTTTATTTACTTGCTTTATAACATACATAGATATCCACGTGTTTATTTACTTGCTTTATAAGATACATAGATATCCACGTGTTTATTTACTTGCTTTATAAGATACATAGATATCCACGTGTTTATTTACTTGCTTTATAAGATACATAGATATCCACGTGTTTATTTACTTGCTTTATAAGATACATAGATATCCACGTGTTTATTTACTTGCTTTATAAGATACATAGATATCCACGTGTTTATTTACTTGCTTTATAAGATACATAGATATCCACGTGTTTATTTACTTGCTTTATAACATACATAGATAGCCACGTGTTTATTTACTTGCTTTATAAGATACATAGATATCCACGTGTTTATTTACTTGCTTCATAAGATACATAGATATCCACGTGTTTATTTACTTGCTTTATAAGATACATAGATATCCACGTGTTTATTTACTTGCTTCATAAGATACATAGATATCCACGTGTTTATTTACTTGCTTTATAAGATACGTAGATGTCTACGTGTTTATTTACTTGCTTCATAAGATACATAGATATCCACGTGTTTATTTACTTGCTTTATAAGATACATAGATATCCACGTGTTTATTTACTTGCTTCATAAGATACATAGATATCCACGTGTTTATTTACTTGCTTTATAAGATACGTAGATGTCTACGTGTTTATTTACTTGCTTCATAAGATACATAGATATCCACGTGTTTATTTACTTGCTTTATAAGATACATAGATAGCCACGTGTTTATTTAAGATTCTCCTTACCACTGAACGTTTAAATTATTAAAACTGTGACGGATATTACTTTCTTTTTCCTCAATTGACAATTTAAGTTTGTTATGGTTTATCCTTCTTGTGCTCCTTTTATTTGTTTGGCTGCATTTCATGACAAGAATTCATCTGATCTGGTGGTGTATTCAGTTTAAAGCTGTTACTTTACGTAACATCACTAGGAGAAAGTCCTTGTGCTACCAGATCAGGTTGTCCGAAGATACTGACTTTCTGACCAAAATGCACCAAATAAAGATTGAAACAAAACAACAGTTTTCCTCTAAAAAGATACTGACTTTCTGACCAAAGAAAGTGTTAAAAAAAAAAAGAACAAAAAAAACAATTTTGCTCTAAAAATAACCAAACCAAATACCGTGAATAAATGCTTTAAGATATAAAAACTTTAAGCATAAACTTTTTTTTTTCCAAAATGACTGTATTTGGTATTAAATAACTTGAAAAGGGTTGGTATGCCATAAAACAAAATAATCAAACCAAACTAGAAGGTGCATTATTTCCCGTATGAGCTCGTACATAGCAGAGCTGAGGGGATCTTTTTTTTTTTTTTTTACACAGTGATCACCACTTATCAAGGCCCGGAAGCCACTCAAGGATAAGGGTTATTGCAAGTACATTACGTTAGTGTGGGAATTTGATGAAGTGTTTACTTAAGGGGGCGGTTCATTAGGAATTTGTTAACGTTGGACTTGAAGACATTCAAGCTGTAGTCCGGTGGGAAGCAGGCAGACGGAACAGAGTTCTAAGAAAGAAGCTTTGTTCATGGAATCCACGTTTTGATTTAGGCACAGATAAAGAGTGGGGGAAAATTTTCACAGTGGATTCGGCTAGACGGGTGTTTTTCGTGAAAGATTGGCGAGGGGATCTTACACACGTTTAAACATGTAGACCCAATACCTTATAGACTCAGTCGTAAAAGAGACAAAAGGGACAAACTCGCTGCTTCATGTTTAAAGAAAAGACCTTTATACCTCATTCTCCAATCGTGCCTGACTTCTCATTACGGCTGTGACGCCAACCACGTCTCTCATGTGATCGTCTTCTATAACGTGCTCGTTGGTCTGTGCACACGTTCTTTGTATAGTCTTTCTTTTTCCTTACCGTGTAGTCACTTCGGACACAGCTCGGAATTTGCATACAACTGCCATACGCGCTTCCGCGCTCTGTTACATTATTTGATCTTCGAATACTATGGTATTTTGAATATTTGGCAAGGGTTTATTTGTAGGGGAAAGTATCCTTTTTGCAGAGTATCCTGACAAACAGCGAATAAACTCGAGGATAAAATCTAGTACGCATTCAAGCTATGCATGATTGTCGCTTAAATGCAAGCGTGACAGAGCGACGGACAGGACATATTGAAAAGTCTACTGCGTAGATGCACGAAAACACAAACGGTCGACAATCGAGATTTCTACAAAAGAGAGAAAAACACAAAGCGAAAATTACCAGTGCGAATGATGTTATCTCTCTAAAATCTTTTGAAACATGAAAATATTCTATATTTAAAAAGCAAAAAAATAAAAAATAAAACTTTTATATTTAATTGTGGTTTTTAAACTCAAGATGTAAGATAATTTTATTTTCTTTTTTTGTACATTTTTGGAAGGTTTTATATTTCTATCGTTTTAATAGCAATTCTCGTTTTATTAGCGAATTTCGTTTTATAGCAAATCTCGTTTTAATAGCAACCCTAGTTTTCATAGCAAACCTCGTTTTCATAGCTAATCTCGTTTTCATAGCAAATCTCGTTTTAATAGCAAACCTCGTTTTCATAGCAAATCTCGTTTTCATAGCAAATCTCGTTTTATAACAAACCTTGTTTTAATAGCAAACCACGTTTTCATAGCAAACCTTGTTTTCATAGCAAACCTTGTTTTAATAGCAAACCTCGTTTTCATAGCAAATCTCGTTTTATTAGCAAACCTCGTTTTATTAGCAAATGTCGTTTTAAAACCAAACCTCATTTTAGTAGCAACCCTCGTTTTATTAGCGAATTTCGTTTTAATAGCAAACCTCGTTTTATTAGCAAATCTCGTTTTATTAGCGAATTTCGTCTTAATAGCAACCCTAGTTTTCATAGCAAACCTCGTTTTCATAGCTAATCTCGTTTTCATAGCAAATCTCGTTTTATTAGCAAACCTCGTTTTATTAGCAAATTTCGTTTAATAGCAAACCTCGTTTTCATAGCAAACCTCGTTTTCATAGCAAACCTCGTTTAAATAGCAAACCTCGTTTTCATTGCAAATCTCGTTTTATTAGCAAACCTCGTTTTAATAGCAAACCTCGTTTTCATTGCAAATCTTGTTTTAACCCCAAACCTCGTTTTATTAGCAAATCTCCTTTTATTAGCGAATTTCGTTTTAATAGCAAACCTCGTTTTAATAGCAAACCTCGTTTTAATAGCTAACCTCATTTTCATAGCAAGCCCCGTTTTCATAGCAAATCTCGTTTTATTAGCAAATCTCCTTTTAACCCCAAACCTCATTTTAATAGCAAATCTTGTTTTATTAGCAACTTTCGTTTTAATAGCAAACCTCATTTTAATAGCAAACCTCGTTTTCATAGCAAATCTCATTTTATTAGCAAACCTTGTTTTATTAGCAAATCTCGTTTTAACCCCAACCCTCGTTTTAATAGCAAATCTCGTTTTATTAGCGAATTTCGTTTTAATAGAAAACCTGGTTTTAATAGCAAGCCTCGTTTAAATAGCAAGTCTCGTTTTAATAGCAAACCTCGTTTTAATCGCAAACCTCGTTTTAATCGCAAACCTCGTTTTAATAGCAAACTTCGTTTTATTAGCAGATTTCCTTTTAATAGCAAACTTAATTTTTAACACTTGAGAATTTGACGAATTAGTATTCCATTGTTAAAAGCTGTTTACCCTCTTCTCGTTGTAGATTCGGGAGAGTTTAGTTCGAACTTGTGCAGGATAAGAACGCAAAAAAAAAAAAAAAATTCGTTAAAATGCAGCAAACTCCATTTAATTGTTTATTATTATTATTATTATTATTATTATTATTATTATTATTATTATTGCTCTGTCGAAAATGATATCGAGCTCTTTGTGTGAAAAGACCTGCTGTCTTTGATCGATCTGGCACGATTTCTACTATATATATATATATATATATATATATATATATATATATATATATATTAACCATTTGAATAATACTGGGCGCAATGCTATTGTTATTAATTATTGAGTTTTTTATTGGCTTGAACATATATTATTACAGAAGAAAAGATGTCATTACGACCCGGAACCAACACACACTTCTAAAATATTTTTCTTCTTAATTTTAATTCAATGTTAAAAAAACACAAATTAGACAAAAGGAGGAGTATATAAGCATGGGGGGGGGGGGGTAGAAAAAAACTTTGTTAAGACGTCTTTCACTTGACACTTTTAAAAATAAACGTCGGCAACGGGGCGGGGGCAACATTGTTTAAAAGCTTCGTCAAAAAACCATAAATTACTAGCGAGTGCAGATAAAAAAAAATCAGTATAAGGAAAGGGGAAAAGGAAATTACCTCATCGAACACCCACAGGTGCCAAATTATGGCTATGTTCCTTCTGCTTACACAGAAACGGTCGATGTAAATTAATATACACCACCTAGAGAATTGTAAGTGAATTTTCGAACGTGCTCTGTGTAAGATAGAGAGAGGTTCATCCGTGTACCATCCAGTGCAGGTCTGGCACTAAATAAATCTTTACCGATGGCCAACTGAGCCTGTACACACCCGGATGTTGACCATTTATGTGTCTACGTATCATGGCCAACATCCGAGCGTGTACAGGCTCATAAGTCGGTCATCAGTGAACATGTTTTGCAGAGCCAAATCTACACTAGATGGTACACGGATGAAAGTTTCCCTTCGTAGCACTTGTGAAAGTCGACTTACAACATAAAAGACATCTTCAGAGAATGAAGGAGCCACACACTTACATCCAACATCTCAGGTATGATTTTCCTATGGATACTCAGACCCTTTTGACTGACCCATCGTCACATAATCATGGGACCGTTTCTAAGATATTTAGTGTAACATGTGTGTCGGTCACACACCAGTGACCGGCTGATCGTGTCATAACGATTTCGAAATATAGATTTTTTTGTAAAGAGATAGCTTCGAATTTGGGGGTATCAAAACCAAAGCAAAATATGATGAAAGTAAAAATAAAATAGATAAACCCCATGATTTATTATACCATACCTGTTCACACTGAAACACTTATCACAATATTCTGTGGATCTATATTAAAAACCTTGTTAAACTTTGTGACATATTTCCATTCTATGGAGGTCAGGCGCGAATGAACACCCCATAATTTTATTATACCATATTTCTTCAAACCGAAACATAATTATCAAAGTATACTTACGCAGATAGATATGAAAAGTCTTTATTAAAGTTTGTGCCTATTTCCATTCTATGGAGGCCAGGCACGAACGCAGACCCCACAATTTTATTATACCATCCCTATTTAAGTTAAAACATACTTATCAAAGTATTATTATGTACATCTATATCAAAAAAACTTGTAAACGTTTTTTTTTAATTATTATTTTTTTTATTTCCATACTTTGTAGACCAGGCGCGTACGCAGACCCCACAATTTTATTATACCATCCCTATTTAAGTTAAAACATACTTATCAAAGTATAATTATGTACATCTATATCAAAAACACTTGTAAACGTTTTTTTTTAATTTTTTAATTTTTAATTTCCATATTTTGTGGACCAGGCGCGTACGCAGACCCCACAATTTTAATGAATCATCATTATGCCAGATCAAACATACCCATTCCTGTGTCTCGATACATCTTCTATCATTATATGTGATCAGTTTTCTATAATAGTCAACCATATAGGAGCCTATTCGTGACCAGACACACACGCACAGACGTTCAGCTTTATATTATCTTCTTCTCTTCTATCTATCTTCTCTATCTCTTTATTTTATTATTATTTATTTATTATATATATATATATATATATATATATATATATTATTATTATTATTATTATTATTATATATATATATATATATATATATATAAATAAAATGAACTCATTTTTTCCCGTCTGATTTTGACATTAATAGGATTAAAAATCAAGATATTACATGCAAATATAATATGCACAAACGGCAGAACAATATCTGAGATGTGTTATAGGCTTATTATTTCTCAAATTCCTCGATAATCTTATATTTCTATACTTTTTCTGCTGAGAAATCACGGCCAAAATCGGTTAAGATCAATGGAAGTGGTAAAATATTTTCTCTCTAATAAATTCCTCCTCCCCCTGCCACCACTTAACACCGTTTGGGGATCGTTCACAAGGAACAGTTGAGAAGAAAACACCGGTTTGGCTTCGTAGTTCTTTCATGTAAAGTTATTTAAAATCACTAAACTAAGCTGCAGTTCTCTGTGGCGTAGTGGTTAGCGTGCTGGACAATTCACATTATATTTTCACGTTCGCGCCGACCTACCGTAGTCGTTTTTTTTTTTTTTTTCCTAAACAACTGGAATGGACTTTTCTTGGTGGCCGAACTGTTAACGTTGCAGATGTTTTTTTTTGTTTTTTTTTTCACACTTTATTTTCCTACTTTTACTCATGACTCCGGGTTTGATCCTTCCTACTTACCTACCATAACATTTTTTAAAACTCCCCCCCCCCGTCCCGGAAACAAACACTCGGGCAACGCCGGGTACCCCCGCTAGTAGATATATTAATTGATTTTAAAAGATCCTACCGGACGGATCTTCCTTTTTTTTTTTACCGGTGAAAAACTTCGTATTCAAAAACGATTTCAGGAACCATGTGATAAAGAAATAAAATGCTTATATTAACATCTTTTAAACTCCACTCTCCAAAGATAAATAAAAAAATGGACATTTTAACACAATTAATATATCTTAAATATACATTAATAACAATCCGCTACGTGGGTACATAAAATGTTTAACTCCACGAAATACAATAAAGAGTACGCCAGTTTAACACATTTATATATCTATAGAATGAAAATGTGTGTGTGTGTGTGTGTGTGTGTGTGTGTGTGTGTGTGTGTGTGTACACTTCCTTACCAAATAACTCATTAAATTAACTAAATTTTTTAATCGGTTTTCGGCAAGAAATTTGTCTGTTAAGGGGTCAAAATTCAATGATTTGACCTTTTTGGAATTCTACCAAACTCCTCCGCCACTTTTGGGTCTAAACACTTGAAATTTTAGATATGGATTACTTGGACATGGATCTAACTTTGATTTGAGCCCAAAATAATAAATGTTAAGGGGTTATAATTGGAGTCAAAGTTTAAAAAAAAAGACCTCTGTTGTCTCTATCAAATTACTCAGCCAATTTTTGGTCTAAACATTTGAAATTTTATATGAAGTGTATTCAGACATAAGGCAAGCTTTTTAATCGCTTTTTTTTCTGAAAATTTGGCTTCCAAGGGGTCAAAGTTCAAAAGATTTTACATTTGCGGTCTCTTCCAAACTATAATGCCACTTTTTGGTCTAAACGTTTGAAATTTTACATATAGGGTATTTAGACATGCAACAAGCTTTTTTTTATCAGTTTAGGGGCGAAAATTTGGCTGGCAAGTGGTCAAAGCTTATAGTGTTGACTTTTGCAGACTCTAACAAACTCCTCCGCCAATTTTAGGTCTAAACACTTGAAATTTTATATGTAGTTTACTTAGACAGTGCTGAGGATTTGGAACAGACATAAGGAATGGATATAGCCCAGTACCTGTCTGTCTGTAACAATGAAACCTTGGTTCGCTTAACAGTAAAGGTAATCTATAATTTTTTAAATGCGATTAATTCGCTTGTATGGGTGTCGCAGTATTAGTGTTGATGGTTGCTTAGTATCTTCGATTCGATGTCTCCATCCTTGTCTTAAGTTTCTTGAATCTTTAAAAGAAAAATTACTTTAATAAAATTGCTTTCATATTTATGTGTATTTAAGTCTCTCTCTCTCTCTCTATCTCTCTCTCTCTTCATATATATATATATATATATATATATATATATATATATATATATATATATATATATATATATATTTATATATTCATATTTAAAATATTCCCTCTGCTTCACTTTTTTTTGTTTTCAAGTAAGATCTTTGACTTACTTGTTGTTTCATCAAATACTTCTGCATGCAAAATCCGATCCCGCATTTTGCTAATTCTTACCCTCTGATGAGAAGGAAAGTATTTCTTCGAAACTCCGCGGATTAAGGACTATCCATTTATCTAGTGTTTCCTTTTCAGATTAAATATGTTTTTAACTCATTTCAAGGTGTTTTTTAACATATTTTATTAACTGTTTGCTCATATATATATATATATATATATATATATATATATATATATATATATGTGTGTGTGTGTGTGTGTGTGTGTGTGTATGTATATATATATACATATATATATATATATATATATATATATATATATATATATATGGCTACTTCATTTAATCACATACATTAATATACGAAGCTTTAATTTTATGCGTAAACTTTCAGTATTTACTTAAACAGTGCTCAATACGTAGGTAGAGCTAGGTAGTAAGTTATGGAAATATATATGGCAATTAAGCTACACAGAATATTCTGCGTTTCATCCTGTGTCTGGGAATGTTCCTAGATTGGTTTTGTATCGGAATGCCCCCGAAAATCGATGAATACATTATACTTAACTTTAAACTTTAATTGAAACCATTATACAAAATTAATTTTATAGAATCAACAGTAGCTTCTTTGCAGTACGCGATGTATTGTTGACTAAGGCAATCGATTGATTTAATTGAAAAATTGTCGTCTTTACCGATTTCGAAGGCAATAAAAGTATTGGAAATGTGAAACATTAATTGATCCTCATTCAATCTCGGGCAACGTCGGTTTTCCCTGCTTGTATATATTTGTGACCTGAGTTATATTTATGTTTCACTACTATATACTTGAATATCATTTTTATGATTATAAATCTTTTCAGCGGTAAGTCGGCTCATACAAATGCTCAGTTTTCCATGGATTTAGTATAACTAGAGATTTAAAACGCACTTTTTCTCTTACATATTACTCAAAGCTTCTTTAAACTATCATATTAAGAAATAAGAAAGTTATGAGTAGGTCCATGGTAGACTTAGCCCATCAAGTCTTGATAGAGAAAGGTGGCAAAACTGATCACTAAAAACCCGCGAACAACTGGCTATTCGACACGTGGCGCAACGTGCACCTGTACACACAATTAATTTCCTATAATCAAATTCATCTTATGAATTAGACACTCGTCCGTCCTTCTCAAGGGGAGGTTCTTTCGAAGCGGAAATGTTGTGAGCATCTAGTTTTCCCCGTTTTAACATTAAGCTTTTCTTATTTTCTTCTGAGGGCGGAGGGGAAGAGATGTTTGGTTTAATGGATAAAAACTCAAACTATGGCATCGACGATATATTGCATTGAATCACACTTTTATAATACTATTGGGGGAAGTTATGACGTCACTATGTTTTAAGTTCGAGAGAGTAGAAAGTAAGGGTCGGGTATACTTCCGGCAGCCTCGTAACTCTCGCTTCCTATATTTTGTTCTTTAGTTTTCACTTTCCATAATCATTGTTTCTGACAAAGGGTGAAGAATTGCTGTTTTCTGGGTTGATGGTTGATCCATATAACATTTATCGATGGCTAGTTTTTGCCATTGAATCGGTCTTTTTTAGGTTCTTATATCAAGTGGCTTAATGTCTTGTTTGGGCGATTTGTATATAAATAACTAGCAGGTCGCCCGGAGTTGCCTGGTTGTAAGATACGCTTAAATATGATATTTTAATTGGCGCAGATTACTATTTAGACAATTCTTTATTGTAGATAGTTCTCTATCGATTATTTTATTGAACCTAATATATAGTATTGAGATCAAAACTATATATATCTATAATATAAATCTAAATGTGTGTGTGTGTGTGTGTGTGTGTGTGTGTGTCTGGTCACAAATAAGCTCTTATATGGTTGACTATTTAAAAAAAACTGATTACATATAATGATAGAAGATGTATCGAGACACAGGAATGGGTATGTTTGATCTGGCAGAACGGTGGTTCATTAAAATTGTTCGCGCCTGGTCCACAAAGTATGGAAATAAAAAATAAAAAATTAAAAAGAAACGTTTACACGTGTTTTTCATATAGATGTACATAGGAATAATTTGATAAGTATGTTTTAACTTAAATAGGGATGATATAATAAAATTGTGGAGTCTGCGTTCGCGCCTGGCCTACATATAATGGAAATAGGCACAAACTTTAATAAAGACTTTTCATATCTATCAGCGTAGGTATACTTTGATAATTATGTTTCCGTTTGAAGAAATAAGTTATAATAAAATTATGGTGTGCTCGTTCGCATCTGACCTCCATAGGATGGAAATATGTCACAAAGTTTAACAAGGTTTTTTTAAATATAGATCCACAGAATATTGTGATAAGTGTTTCAGTGTGAACAGGTATGATATAATAAATTATGGGGTTTATCTATTTTATTTTTACTCTCATCATATTTGCTTTGGTTTTGATACCCCAAATTCAACCCAAATTTACAACCCTTCCTTTTCATAACCTATCATACTTTCATAAATCAGAGTCCATTTTCTGTAGGCTGTTTTTGAACCCAATCAACGACGGGTACGTTTGCTAGTATATATATATATATATATATATATATATATATATATATATATATATATATATATATATATATATATATCTATATCTATATATATATATATAAATTGAGTGCTATTAGCTAAAATTGAAACCGAAACATACAACTCTCTACCCTCATTCCTTGGCTTGTAAGTATCAAGTCTTACAAAATATTTTTAGGAGATAATATTCTTATATAAGACAGTCCCAGAGAGAAAAAAAAGAATTGCTCAATAGACTAGATATAGAAAAATAAACATTATAGTTTTTATATTTAAATTTCATTCAAAAAATATATAATTTTTCAAAACAAAAATGTATTATTTGAACAAAGAATACAATTTTTAGTAATTTTTTTTACCCGTGGATTTTTGGTGTAGGCTCATCTCCTCAGAGGAAAGGTCCTCAGCAAAGTTTTAAATCTGGTTTGAAATAATTTTGCTATTCAGCACGTACATAGAAAATATATTAAAGATTACATCTTTTTAAGGGACATAGAGAAAGAACATAAGGGTTGAAATAACAACAACAACAAAAAAATGGATATGAGATTTTGGTATTCAAATGGACACCATTCGAATGAATCCTTGAATAAAATAAAATGATGAATCAAACAACAGGAGGTCTCGAAACAAACACGGAAAAAAAACTGGGAATGAAGAATAGAAGAAATAGTTACTAGAGGAAGGATTCCTGCCTGATCCTATGCTGTCTTGTATTGGTACGGAATTCACCATGGGTGGGTTGAACTAGTTCCCTTTTTCAATATGGAAGTTTCTAAGGAATGCTTATTTACTATTCCGATTATAAGCGATGATTATTTCACAACGATATTTTTTTATTTTATAGAAATCGCTCCAACAAGGCATAAAGCCACCTGACGTAAAAGTAACAGAGCCGCTGACGCTGTGTTAGCAGCAACAGGCGTATGCAAATGACCAAACCGGCTGCGCGATGTAACGTCACAGCAGAGATAAAAAGACCACATGTGTTTAGAGAAGAAAGTATTCGAGACGTGTTCGAGAAATGAGAGAGCGGAAATAGACATGTTCACACGTGGTCCGAGAGCGGCAGGGAAAGACGCGTCCTAAAAATGGCCGGATAAAGACAGAGTACCACATGTTCAAAACGGCAGAGTCTTGTTAAGTTCATTGGAGTACGAGAAGACTTTTGAACAAGAGACAAGGCGTTATTCTGGAAGCACCTGTAAATAAATGTACGCTATTTGAATTTAAAGGAAAATGAGTCGAATTCTTCCCTTGTCTTTGTTTCCTTTTGACAGTCTGCATACAACGTGTGGGTGCCGAGTGTTGACATGTAACGATAACGTTACATAAGGAGTTAAAAAGAATATTACTTCAACGTCAAAACTAGTCAACGATAAATATTTGAAACATAGATTCCTACCCATAGAACATCATTTTTTCCTCCTTTGTCAGAAACATCGATCATAGAATGTGAGAACTAAAGGACAAAATAAGGGAGTTTTTTTTTTAATATTTTGTCAGGAGGTGCCAACATCATCCCACATAAAGCACGACTTAATAAGTCCCAGGCCTAAGTAATAGATCATATACCGATTCCAACGCTTCTGTTAATTATTGTTTGTTGAAAGATTTGCCTTTCGTTCCAAATTTCCCTTCAGTTTTCGATATCATTCTTTGGAGACAATCCTCTTTGCCTGGAGCTTTCTTTTGGGATTTGCAAACAACCAGTAATATACTAAGGGGTCAAATCTGGAAACTAGAGTAGACGCGGAAACGCACCAATACTGCTATATAATATTCTCTTACGTATTCCTAACTACGAAGGGCAAAATATAGTAAAGTTTGCTGATTGATAAGAGCAGAAATACCCGTAGAGTCAAATCAAGTCAGCTGAGTGAACAGCAGCGGGTAAAACAAATACTCTGGAGGTTGAAGGTTCGAATTTTACTGTGAATAATAATAACCCAAAAATAACGTAAATTAACACTTCTACCGATCATAGTTGATTCGACGAAAACAATCTAAAGGATCCAGTTCGAAATTCAAGACAACAGATATAGCTATATTAAAAAATAAATAAATGATAATTAGTTCCTCTTTGTTAGATCAATATTAGAAACTATAAATCTCTACTTATATATAAAAGATAATTTTTTGTGTGTGAGTTCGTTTCCCATGGACTTCGAAACGGTTAGGCTGTTTTTTTTTTTCTTTTTTTGGAGGGGCAATATTATAGACATTTACTTTATGTGTCTAGGATTTCTTTTAGATACGTTTTGTATCGGAATGCCTTCGATAAATATCGAAAATTGATAATCGAAAAAATTCTTTTAAAGAAGGAACAGTTCGATTTTGACCAAAGTTAACACCCTTATACAACCTAACTTTGAACAAAGACAAATGCATTTAAGAAGTTTTATCATCGCACAAGCGGAAGGACCCGGCATATAAAATCAACTGAAGATTCCTTTATAAGATAGGGGCGCGCTCAAAATAAATATTTGTTTAGAGCACAATGGAACCATAGTATTTGATTTGTCCATTTTAAACAAAAATTCAAGCCATGATATAAAAACATTTATAAAATCAGCAGCAGATTCTCTACAGTCCAATGTAAACTACTGTGTATTGTGGATGGAGTTACTGCGTGGAGACATGTGAAGTTTCCTCCAGGTCCACCGCAATGGATCCACGACTAGAACAAGCAATCAATCGATTCAATTTAAAAAATGATTTCAATGATAATAAAAGTATTGGAAGTGTGGAATATTCGTTGATCCTCATCCAATCCAGGGCAACGTCGTGTCTCCCTACTAGTTATGTTTAGAGGGGAAATACTAAATTAAAACTAAAATTTTTTAATTATTACATGTACAACAACAACAAAAATGAATACTACAAAATACAGACACGTAACAAATATTTACTAAGCTCCGATTTAAAAAAACTAGAGCAATTTAATTGAATGTAACTTGTCAAATATCTGTGTCAAACGGCAAATATCAACATTTGTAGGCAAGCTTAAAAAGCGCGCGAAACACATCGTCACTTGTATGATTAGTTAATTCTTTGGGTTTGCCTTTCTATTAATTACAGATGTTAGAGATTAGTCAGACAATTAAGTACATATATATATATATATATATATATATATATATATATATATATATATATATATATATATACTAGCAGTTCAGCCCGGCTTTGTTCGGACCCTATGTACTTTTCATAATATTATGTACATATGTATATATATATATATAAAAATTTGACTCATGTTCAGGTAACCTGCATCTAAAATTTCAAGTGTTTCGGCCTAAACTTGGTGGAGGAATTTGGTAGAGTCTACAAAGGTTAACTCTTACAACTTTGACCCCTTGGCAGCCAAATTTTCGGTCAAGAAAACGATTAAAAAGCTTGCCCTATATCTTAATACACTTTATGTAAAATTTCAAATGTTTAGACCAAAAATTGGCTGAGAGGTCAGATTTTTAAAAAACTTTTACGCCATTTTTGACTTGTTAATATTTATTGTTTTGGACTCAAATCAAATTAGAAAGTTTGATCCATGTCCAAATAACCTACATTTAAAATTTCAAGTGTTTAGACCAAAAATTGGCGGTGGAGTTTGGTAGAGTTTTCAAAGGTGAAATCGTTGAACATTGACCACTTGACAGCCAAATTTCTGACCGAAAACTGATTAAGAAGAGTTACCGAAATCCCAATATCCCTTTTGTCACATCTTGAGTCTGTAGACCGAAAATTGACAGAATTATATGTCTCAGGCAGTGTGCTTAGATAGGTTTTGTATTGGAATTCATCTACATTAATAACCAAAAAAATCCGATGAAAAATGGACATTCCGATTTCGATCAACACTCTGATAAAATCTAGCATCACAAGTACATTGGAAAAGTTTTATCGCCGCACAAGCAGAAGTATCCGACGTATAAAATCAACAGTAAGTTCTTTGAGAAAACGGGCGCATTCGAAATGAATGTTTTTGTTTAGAACACAATTGAAGCATGATTTTTGCATTTTAAACTTTAATTCGAGCCATTATCTGAAAATATATGCCTTGCTTGAGGTGAGAAAAAATCACACACACACACACACACACACACACACACACACACACACACACACACATATATATATATATATATATATATATATATAGTCTACATTACATTGTAGTCTGCATGGCACTTTAGAGAACCGACTGTTTATTTTAATAAAAAAAAAACGTTTTTCTTATAAAATAAACAGTCAGTTCTCTGCAGTGCAATGTAAACTACAATGTAATATAGATTATGTGATTGCGGGTAGGCATGTGAAGCTTCCTCCTTGTGCATCGCGATGGGTCCCCGACTAGAGCAGGTAATCAATCGACTGGATTGAAAAATGAGCAATTTAATCGATTTCAATGACCGTAAATGTATTGAATGTGTTAAACGTTCGTCGATCCTAATTTAATCCCGGGCAACGTCGGGTCTCCTTGTTAGTATATATATATATATATATATATTATATATATATATATATGCGTATGTGTGTGTGTGTGTCAGCCTCTTTAAGGAACTCGTTTCTTATCGTTGAGTACTTTCAGTTAAAATAAAGTCGGCCAATTTAGCTCGCAGGCACACATCATCATATAATGATTAGATCACTCTGACAGACGTTAAAAAAACATGTAAAAATAAATGTTGAAAATTACAACAATATTTTTCGCTGTTAACGGTGGCCGAATGGATTTGGTCCTTGCTAATGGGGTCAGAAATGGCTTCGTTGCTGGATTCGAATCAGTCGACCAGTGTTAATAGTGATACTCTGTACTGATCATTCCAGAAACGATGAAAGACTAGTATCTGTAGGTATTTAATTATTATAGTACTCTCTCCTTCTCTGTCTCTATCTCTCTCTCGCTCTTTCTCTCTCTCGCTCTTTCTCTCTCTCTCTCTCTCTCTCTCTCTATATATATATATATATATATATATATATATATATATATATATATATATATATGACTTCTTTCACCTCAAGCAAGGCATATTTCCACTTGAAACGTAACAGACTACTATTTGTGTTTGTGTCCGAAGGAGACTCGAAGGAGTTGAGCAACGAGATATCTATTCACATTAAATGTAAACTTCTGCATGTTAGTACAGTCAGAGAAGCAGGAAACACGGAGTGAATTGCAATGTCCAAGAGTCCTAGGCAAGAAATTACACTGTGCAACACTAAAAAAAAGTACAGGACATCTGCAGCAATTTTTGTATACCTAGTAACGTGGAAATTTTATTTCTGACTTTCTTTTTGTTGAATTAGGTATAATTTGTGCAAAATTGCCACAGTCGTAAATTTAAGTAAAAACGTCAAAAATGGGTTACTGACGACTTTGCAGTCACATATGTGTATTAAATTATAAATCTTAAGAGAAAAACACAGTTTAATATGCACATATTATGTACATTATTTGTTAAATCATTTATTTGAATCATTTATTTGCTAAAGTCAGCCGAAATGAGCTATTTTTCAAGATTTAAGAGAGCTAGATGACATAGCTAACTTAGTTAGCATAATATTTTCTAGACCAAGGGCTAATTTTTTCAAAAGTAAAAGCATAATGCTGTAGCACATGGTTTGATGTTCACCACCTTCCGAAAAGCCATGGTATTCGTCAAGAAAGGCATTTTTTAATGTAGGCTAAAAAAAATCAAGGAAAAGAAGCTAAAACCTGCCTCAGAACCTTATTTGTAGGGCACGGGAAAAAATCTGAGGGTTAAAAATAGATATCCATTTAATAAAGTATTTTTTAATTAAAAACTACAATAAAGACCCGATTATTGTGTATTTTAATGTTTTAAACATAAAGGGGCATTTTATACATTCTTTTCTGAAAATTTACTAAATTAAATGCAAAAAATAGAAATGAAATTTTATCAACCCCTTACTTTATGTACGGAAGAATCTAATAACTTGCTAGTGGGCGTTTATAATGGCTTAACATGTTCACATTATGGAATCCTTATTTTTCTTTATAAAACAATTTACTTTTTTTCTTGTCTTTACTCTTTAGATGCAGTATAGGCTTTGACGATGACTTCAAGACAGTGCAAAAATGATCCAAGCAAGTTCTGCTACATATGTGGCGAATTAACATTTGCTAAAGAAAGGCGCAGCATTACCAGCCATATCAAGAAATTGTACCAGGCGTACTTTCATTTTGATATAGGAGACCAAGACAAGTCATGGGCTCCTCATGCCTGTTGCCTTACATGTGTGAAAACATTGAGCGCATGGTATGCAAAAAAGAATGTTCACATGAAGTTTGGTGTGCCAATGATTTGGCGAGAGCAGAAAGATCATTCTAATGATTGCTATTTTTGTCATCAAGACTATACGGGCTGTACAACAGCAAAAAAAAAGAAGAAACACATTGTTTACCCAAATTTGCAATCAGCAATACGTCCAGTTGAGCACTCAAAAGAATTACCTGTACCAAAACCCCCTGATCAGGAAATGTGGAGTTCAAGCAGTGGGGATGAACATTACAGTGATGAAACAGTAGAATTTTCTAATTCAGAAAGCAATAATAAACCAATACTATTTTCTCAAGATGCTCTAAATGACTTATGCAGAGATCTTTATTTAACCAAAGACAAAAGTGAACTTCTTGCATCAAGGTTTAAAGAACGAAATCTTCTTAGAAAAGGTGTGAAAATAACATTGTACAGAAAAGGTGCACAAAACTTGCATGTTTTGTTCACTTTCACAGATGATTTATGCTTCTGTAATGACATTGTTGGACTTTTTGAACAGCTGGAAATACAATATGATAATAACAACTGGCGACTTTTCTTAGATGCATCCAAGGAAAGCATAAAAGCTGTTTTGCTTCACAATGGGAACACCCTGCCATCTGTTCCTATAGCTTACAGCACAACCATGAAGGAATCATATGAAAGTTTAAAAACAATTTTAGCAAGCATATATTATGAAGTCCATAAATGGCATGTTTGTGCAGATTTCAAGATTATAGCCATGCTCACTGGCCTTCAGCCAGGCTTTACTAAATTTTGTTGCTTCTTGTGCTTATGGGACTCTAGAGCAAGAGCTGAACACTATGTACGCAAGAACTGGCCTGCTAGAGATGAAATTGAGCAAGGAAAACATAACATCAAACACAAACCACTTTTGCAAAGTGATAGAATCCATTTACCACCTTTGCATATTAAATTCGGTTTGTTCAAGCAGTTTGTGAAAGCACTAGAAAAGGATTCCTTGGCATTTGCATATCTTGCAGAAAAGTTTCCTTCATTAAGTCGAGCTAAAATAAAAGAAGGTATCTTCATAGGTCCCCAAATTCGAAAAATTGTTCTTGATGAAACTTTTAACACACATCTCACGAGAAAAGAAAAATGTGCCTTTGAGTCATTCAAGAAAGTTTGTGATAACTTCCTGGGAAAACATCGTTCAGAAGACTATGTGCAAGTTGTGAATGATCTATTGCATCATTTTCATGATATGGGATGCAACATGTCTCTAAAAGTTCATGTGCTCCACTCTCATTTGGATTTTTTTGGCTGAGAATCTTGGCCATGTGAATGATGAACATGGCGAAAGGTTCCATCAAGATATTTCATTAATAGAAAAACGTTTTAAAGGAAAATGGAATACTGGTATGTTGGCAGACTACTGCTGGAATTTAAAAAAGGATGATGACACTCTACACAAGAGAGTTAAGAGGACAAATGTTGTTTAAACTGGTGAATTCGGTGGGTTTTTTTTTCAAAATAATTAATAATAAAGTACATGAAAATGGTACCTAATCCAGAGAAATAAATGTCAGATTTGGAATCGGCATACTTTTCTTACACCGAAACAGGTCTTATATGTCTTGTACTTTTTTTTTTCAATTCAAATTTGTTGCACAGTGTTATTAACGTAGAAGGCTTTCCGGCAGGAGAATAACCAGCATTCATTATACAAAAGTAAAGGTAAAAAAAACAACAACAGTTATATTTATATAAGTTTGGAAAAAATGACCTTATGGATTGTTGCATTCTATTGTTTCGTCGTTTTTGTTTTTGTCTTTCTTTTTCATAGTAAGTTTTCATTTTCATTAACGATCATATCTCAACTAAAACCAGAGGCTGTTTTTGTCGCTTGATGATTTTTTTTTAGTCTGAAACACTAGATTTATTATCGCGACTGATAGTAATTTTGTTTACCTAAATTTAGCAAAATAATATATTTTTCTTTCTATTGAGCACTTTCAACAACAACGTTGAAATTCAGTGGTTTTTATTCTGGATATTTTTAACCTTGAGCAAAGAATTACACACGCATATATATATATATATATATATATATATATATATATATATATATATGAGCCACTTTAAGAAACTCGTTTCTTATCGATGAGCACTTTCAGTTGAAATGAAATCGGTCAATTTAGATCTTATGC
>NC_136500.1:84509309-84511809 GCF_053919585.1 Euprymna scolopes
GAATGGTAACCTGTTCCAAGTTATATTGCCCATAGTAACAACACTAATTTCTTGTCATAGAATCCAGTAAAACTAAAAGAAAGATATACTATAACGTAATTAACTGGTCAATAAGTGAGAAGAAAATTAATATTTCTAACTTCTTTAATAAATAAACGTTTAAAAGATAAACGAGAATTGTAATGAAATATCCGATTATCTATCACTGAAGTACAACGATATGGCATCTGAAAGATATAAGCATCTACATCAATGATCTTCCAAATCACATCCTTAGATCATTCGTAGACATTTATACTGATGACACTACCATCTATGGCAGCACATCAAAGGCCGTAAACGACCAAGTTCTCTCTGATTCTCTCTCCTCTGATCTTGAGCATGTGGTACAATGAGGAAAAAAAGTGTCTGGTTATTTTAAATGCATCTGGCATCAACTGAAATGAATGGCTTTCATCTTGGAGAAGCTCCATATTTTAACAAGCTTCTGGGTTTGATCTTTGCTCCTGATCTGAAATGGAACACTTACATCAAATCCGTTGCCACGGTCGTTAGAAAAATGATGGGATCCTTCGATCGTCCAGTAGATATCTCACTGCTGACGCAATTCTTCACATATATAAGAGCCAGGTACGTCCAAGGATAAAGTATTTTTGCCACATCTGGGCATGAGCTGCTAGAAAGATATCCTGCCTTGACAGAGTTCAAAATAGACTTTGTCGCCCAGTGGAGGGTACCCTTTTCTTTTCCCTGCAACCTCTTTCTCACAGAAGTGACATTGCGAGCCTGTATCTGCTTTCTCGTTATTTTTATAGCAAGTGCCAGTCTGAGCTCCAATCTATGGTTTCCCCTCGCCAAACATTCACGAGAAACACTCGTCTAGCTGTAAACAATATCAATAATTTCCTCCACTCTTCCGTTGCTTGCTTTCCAGCTGAATACAATATGATCGGCTTCAAGTCCAACCTAAACAAGTTCTTGATGGACCGTCCTCCTAAGTAATCCAATTTACCAAATTTACACTTAACGATTACTATGATATTGTCATTTTAACTACTGTACACTCTTTAACCCTTGTCCTCGAGTGGCCACTGGGCCTTGATAAATGGTGATTCCTTTGTAAAAACATCTGTTCTGATAAAATATCTAAAGAAGCATTCAGACACAATCCTTAGAAAACCACGTCGTAGCGAGATACAGATAACTGCTATAAAAGGGACAATGTATATCCTTAAACATAACCCGTGGATATAAATTCAAATTGTAATGAAATCAAGTTTTAGTTCCAGGAGGGGACACCCATTGATTTTTTAAAACTAACTAGAGTAAAACGAAATCAAAATAGAAAACGGAGTTGTTAAACCTCTCGCAGAGATATAGGACAAGAGAGAGAAAGTAGCAACCCAAGTTGCAGTCCGTCTGGTGTTAGTTTAAATATGGCCGAGAGGGAGAAGATAAGGAAATATCAAGGACTTATGTACGACATGAAAAGAAACTGGAATCTTAGGAAGATCTCCATCATTCCAGTAATCATAAAAGAAACCAGGCTCAAGATAAAACTATTTCAGAAACTAGCTGGCAAATATATTCCGTGAACCAAGTGCAAGAGATACAAAGAATAAAGCTTAAAAGTATGATTAAAATCTTGAAAAAAGATCTTTCGATTGAAGATTCTGTGATAGCGTGTGAATACCTGGCATCGGATGTGAAGCCCAACTCCCTAGTGTAAAAAAATGATAAGAAAATTGAAAATAGAAGAGAAAATACAATACAGTCAACATCTTGTCTAGTATAATATGTCTGAAAGTACTGTGCCAAAAAAAGAATGAGTCTGGCGGGCGATGAAGGCAATGTTGATATGCCCACGTGTGAATTAAATGAACAAGCGATTTCAATACACGATATCGCGTTTGCTGCAACTTCATATATATATATATATATATATATATATATATATATATATATATATATATATATATATATATACATTTCTCAGTGTGTGTGTATCTGTGTGTGCGTGAGTTCGTCCCGTATGGACTCCGAAACAGCTTATTCGATTTTTAAAAATTTCATATGAACTTACTTTGCGCGTCTGGAAGTGTTCTTAGACACATTCATGTATCAGAATACCTTCGATGAGTTTCGAAAAACAATAATCGAAAAATCCGATTGAAGAAGCAACATTTCGATTTTGACTAAAGTTAACATTCTGACGCAGCTTAATATCACAAGTGCATTTGAAAGGTTTTATCACCGCACAAGCAGAATGTCCCGACGTATAAAATTAACAGTAGGTTACTTGATAAGACAGACGCGCGTTCGAAATGAATGTTTCTGTGTAGAGCATAATTGAACCATGATACTTGACTTTTGCAGTTTAAACTTTAATTCAAGTCATTATATAAAAATAATTTTATGAATCAACGGTGAGTTTCTACAGTGCAATGTAGACTACAATGTGTTGTCACTGTGGGGAGACATGTGAACTTTCCTCCCGATA